>NW_012121932.1:7029239-7047591 GCF_000951035.1 Colobus angolensis palliatus | reverse complement strand
TCTGTTATTGGTGTATAAGAATGCTTGTGATTTTTGCACATTGATTTTGTATCCTGAGACTTTGCTGAAGTTGCTTATCAGCTTAAGGAGATTTTGGGCTGAGATGATGGGGTTTTCTAGATATACAATCATGTCATCTGCAAACAGGGACAATTTGACTTCCTCTTTTCCTTACCGAATACCCTTTATTTCTTTCTCCTGCCGGATTGCCCTAGCCAGAACTTCCAACACTATGTTGAATAGGAGTAGTAAGAGAGGGCATCCCTGTCTTGTGTCAGTTTTCAAAGAGAATGCTTCCAGTTTTTGCCCATTCAGTGTGATATTGGCTGTGGGTTTGTCATAAATAGCTCTCAATAGCTCTTATTGTTTTGAGATATGTCCCTTCAATACCGAATTTATTGAGAGTTTTTAGCACAAAGGTCTGTTGAATTTTGTCAAAGTCTTTTTCTACGTCTATTGAGATAATCATGTGGTTTTTGTCTTTGGTTCTGTTTATGTGCTGGGTTATGCTTATTGATTTGCATATGTCGAACCAGCCTTGCATCCTAGGGGTGAAGCCCACTTGATCATGGTGAATAAGCTTTCTGATGTGCTACTGGAGTCGGTTTGCCAGTATTTTATTGAGGATTTTTGCATCGATGTTCATCAGGGATATTGACCTAAAATTCTCTTTTTTTTGTTGTGTCTCTGCCAGGCTTCGGTATCAGGATGATGCTGGCCTCATAAAATGATTTAGGGAGGATTCCTTCTTTGTCTATTGATTGGAATAGTTTCAGAAGGAATGGTACCAGCTCCTCCTTGTACCTCTGTTATAATTCAACTGTGAGTCCATCTGGTCCTGGACTTTTTTTGGTTGGTAAGCTATTAATTATTGCCTCAATTTCAGAGCCTGTTATTGGTCTATTCAGAGATTCAACTTCTTCCTGGTTTAGTCTTGGGAGGGGGTATATGTCCGGAATTTATCCATTTCTTCTAGATTTTCTAGTTTATTTGCATAAAGGTACTTATAGCATTCTCTGATGGTAGTTTGTATTTCTGTGGGATTGGTGATGGTATCCCCTTTAACATTTTTTATTGCATCTACTTGATTCTTCTCTGTTTTCTTCTTTATTAGTCTTGCTAGCAGTCTACCAATTTTGTTGATCTTTCCAAAAAAACAAGCTCCTGGATTCATTGATTTTTCGAAGGGTTTTTTGTGTCTCTATCTCCTTCCGTTCTGCTCTGCTCTTAGTTATTTCTTGCCTTCTGCTAGCTTTGAATGTGTTTGCTCTTGCTTCTCTAGTTCTTTTAATTGTGATGTTAGGGTTTTGATTTTAGATCTTTCCTGCTTTCTCTTGTGGGCATTTAGTGCTATAAATTTCCCTCTACACACTGCTTTAAATGTGTCCCAGAGATTCTGGTATGTTGTGTCTTTGTTCTCATAGGTTTCAAAGAACATCTTTATTTTTGCCTTCATTTCGTTATGTACCCAGTAGTCATTCAGGAACAGGTTGTTCAGTTTCCATGTAGTTGAGCAGTTTTGATTGAGTTTCTTAGTGCTGAGTTCTAGTTTGATTGCAATGTGATCTGAGAGACATTTGTTATGATTTCTGTTCTTTTACATTTGCTAAGGAGGAATGCATACATACATTCTTAAGAATGATAAATTATCTACAGTTTGGTAATATCATTTTGCTACTTTCTGTAATAGATGAATACATCTATAATCTACATTAACATAGTTATATAGATCGAATACTAACATTATGTTACTACTGATTTCCTAGAAATGGAGGAAAAATATGTACAAGATGTGTGTTGTTTTTGTTGTTGTTGTTCTGAATTTGTTGCTAATGACTCACACCTGAAAATAACAGGAATTACATCGTCCTTCACATTCTGATTAGCTTTCTTTGCAGTCAGACCCCATTGCTGACTTGACCACAGAACCTGTGAAAGGAAAGGTTGAGCCAGCTCTGCTTCCTCCTACCATACCAGCTTTCTTCCTCCTTCCTACATGCAGACTGTGAGGAGGGAAGAGAGAGAGGAACTGGGAATCCAGTGTTTACAAGAATTTATCTTCTCCCTTTTTTTCATAGGGTGGATAAGCACTCATTGAAATTGGAACTCTAGGAGAGGGAGGCTGTTTTTTTTTGTTTCCTGGGTGATGCATGCTGTGATTACAGCCCGTAGACCTACCTGGAAGTCTTGGGAGTGCCACTGAGCATGGAGCTGACTTAAGTTGGGGCATGAACTTGGAGTCACGTCCCTGCATTTCACCTGCAGATCACTAAAGGTGGGAATCTTGATGAAATTAGGTATGTCAATGCAGGAGAAGGTATTATGAAGCTGTACATGGGAAGAAAAAGTGTCTTTTCATCCTTCCCAAAGCTTTTGGAGGATCTCAGCAATCCAACGGATTCACAATGAAGGGGCATGGGTTTAACAAGATTAATAACAAAAAATGTATCATGAGGTTAAGTAAATTCTAGTGAGTTGAGTCTTAGAGAGGACTTGTAATGGAAGGGAGTTGGTTTATATTTATAAATTCAATTTCACTAATAGGCCAAGTGTAGATTAATCAACTGTCATACCTTTGTGTGAATTTATACAAGGTTTATTATATAATATATACATATTTGATATATATATATATATATACACTGTGTACATACACACATGTATAGGTTTGTATTCAGAAACATGTTCATATGGTTTTGAACCAAATTTTCCCATAGTTTAAGGATTTGCAGAGAGGACATTCTTGATTCTGGTGAATCCAATTTTTGCGATTTCCCATTTATTGATCTTGTTTTACTAGATGTTTACTTCCAGTGTTGACTGTTTTCTGTTGTTCTGAAGTACTGGAATTAATCTCTTGTTAAGTTATTTTAATAAGCATTGGACAACCCAAGTTAGAGAGTTGCCCTTGGTAACCATAACTGCGTCTTTGTTCTCAAGTTCAATGTGTCCAGAGAGAAATGGTGTCATTGTATATTCTATATAGGATGTTATCAAGTAGGAGTCTCTGAGATAAGATATGTTGGCTAAATAGCTTCTCTACAAACTCTGCAAGTCCCATAATTAGAAATAAGAGCCCACACTTCTTCTTTCTAACTAGTGTCTATTTAACCTTATAATAAGGAGCACATACATTTTTTTCTTTGTTTCAAAGAAAAAATGTTATCATTTAGACCAATATATCCTCATATAAAATTACTCTTTTTGTTTGTTTTCAATGGCAATGATTCTCTTGATGCTAGTCAAGCTCCTTTTGTGTCTCTCCTTTTGTGTCTTCTACATGGGGCAACATGGGACCTGATCTATTACAAATTTCAAGATGATAGATGTCATAAAATATTCTTCTCTAAGCTTCCCAGTTTGGGGATAGTTTATCAATAATTTGAAGCATTGATTTATTCCTTATCAATCGTGTGTGGAACATGCTTGTAAGCTCTGATAAAAGTATATAAAGAAGAAAAAGAAAAGACCTTGCTGTTGGAAGGTCTTAGACTAAAGAAGAATATGTGAGAGATGAAAGCTCCTTCTCATGCCCGCTTGTTATGGACTGAATATTTGTGTCTTCTCAGCATTCAGATGTTGAAATCCTAATGCCCAAAGTCATGGAATTGAGAGGTGAGATCTTTGGGAGTAAGTGAGGTGATGGGGGTATAGCCCACATGAATGGGAGTAGTGCCCATATAAAAAATATCCCAAAGAGCTCTGTTGCCCTCTTTCCACCATGTGAAGATACAAGGAGAAGTTGACTGTCTGCAACCTGGACTAGGGCCCTCTCAGAATTGAACATGCTGGAACACAGATCTCACACCTCCAGTCTCTGGAACTGTGAGAAATAAATGTCTGTTGCTTAGGAAGTCACCCAGTTTATGGTGCTTTGTTATACAGTGTGAACCGACTAAGACAAAATTCCCCACTAAACCTTCCTGCAAGAATGGATACAATCAAAACTTGCTAACATAAATTTAAGGCATCAATATCTAGTCTATCCAAAGTAGTCATGAACCTTTCAGCACCATATTAATTCTCTAAGTTAGGGCTGTTGGTACCAAGTGAACTGAGGGCTCTGATGCAGATGTGAAGGGGAAGGAATTGAATGAATTCAAATGATTGAGTCTGGATGCATTTTCTGTCTCTGACTTCCAAAATCAAATAGAAATGATCTTTGAATTATTTGCTGGTTTTATTTGAATCTGTTCTTATTTTATTTCTTAAGTTAAGAAGTAATTGTATGTAAAGCTCTGCCAACAAATATTGGCAGATGAATAAGGTGATATGCAAAATTATGTAAAAAGCAGAGGTCAAATTGTAGGCACCTTATTTTACAGATGAGGAAACCAAATTTAAAAAGATCAACTAATCCAAAGAGCCAGCACACAAACAGAGGTGTTCTTATCTCCAGTCTGTTGTTCTGTTTCCCTCAGAATGGGCAGTGTAGTTTTGAACATGTAGTGGCATGTACTCATTGAAATCTATACTTTCAAAATATAGGCACATTACTTTATGTCATCATGTTTGTTTTCTTGAGAATAGATAAGGTATTGTTTTTAAAAAATTTTTATGTAGATGAAAAATGTTGGTGAATTATACAAATAAGACTTATTAAAAGAAAGATTGCTTCATTTTCTTTCTATTGACATTTCCTTGCCTTCTTTTGGGAGGCTTAATTATTTTTTATCAAGTCAGTAATTGATAATTATTTCATCTAAAAAAAACTCCTTGGAGTGCTCTTATGTATCAAGAACTGCGTTAGGTACAGAGAATGTAGAAATAGATAGAATTAAGTCCCTAACCCAAAGATCTGTGTGGTGCAGACAGGAGAACATGACCAGCTTTGGTGACTGGGTATTCTGGAAGACTTCATGGAGATAATGTTAATTTGCTTAATCTCAATTTAGAAGGATGAGTATGATTATTTTAGGTAAGTGAGGGGCAGAAAACTTTTAGAGTAGAAGAAACTGCTGGTAAAAAGGCAAAGAAGAATGGAATTGGTATGTCATGTTTGGGTAATGACAAGTAGTTTGGTGTTTCTGGAGCATGGGAGGTAAGGAACTATTTAAGGAGATAAAGTGGTATGGATTGTGAGGGATCTGGTTCACCAAGTGTATTGGTTTCCTAGGGTTCCCATAGCAAGTTATCAATATGTGAACAGCTTAAAACTATATAAATTTATTATCTCACAATTATGAAGGCCAGAAATAAAAAATCAAGGTGTTGGTAGGACTATGCTCCTTCCAAAGGCTCTAGGGAAAAATTCTTCCTAATCTCTTCCCACCTTCTGGTGGTTGCTGGCAACCCATGGTGTTCCTGGGCTTGTAGCTGCATCACTCCAGTGGCTGCCCCTGTCTTCAAATGACCTTCTTCCCTCTTTGTGTCTGTCTGTGTGTCCAGATTTCTCTCTTGTAAGGACAACAGTCATTGGATTTAGGGCCCACCCTAATTCAATATTATCTCATCTAAAACTTGATTGTATCTGCAGAGACACTATTTTCAAATAAGGTCACATTCACAGGTTCTATATGGACATGATTTTTTCTCCCTTTTTTGTACATATTGTTGAAAACCATTTTAAAGAGCAGTTTTAGGTTCACAGCAAAGCTGAGAGGAAGGTACAGAGAGTTTCAAATACCCACTACCTCAACACATGTACAACCTCCTCCATTATCAGCATCCCCTACCAGAGTGGTACATTTGTTACAGTTGCTGAACATACAGTGATAAATCATTATCACCTAAAGTCCATAATTTACATTAGGGCTCACTCTTGGTGTTGTGAACATTCTTGGTTTGGACAAATGTATAATGACATTTACCTACCATTATAGCATCACATAGAGGAGTTTCAGTACCCTAACAATCCTCTTGGTTCTGCCTATGCATCCCTCCCTCTCTCTTAATCCCCAGCAACAACTGATCTTTTTACCATCTCTATAGTTTTGCCATTTCAGAATGCTGTAGTTGGAATCATACAGTATATAGCTTTTCACATTGTCTTATTTCATTTGTAACATGCATTGTGTTTCCTCCATGTCTTTTCATGGCTTGATAGCTCATTTCTTTTTAGCACTGAATAGGGACATGAATTTTGGGAGTACACAGTTCAACCCAGTATACCATATAAAGAGTGTACAAGAGATGGTAGCCACTGATAAATCTCACACACTGTTAGAGTGGGGAGGAAGCAGCTGAGAAGTAAACCAGGTGGCAGATCATTTAGGATAGGGGTCTTCAAACCCTGGGCCACAGACTGGTACTGGGGACTGGGGACCCTAACGGGCCCAGTACCAGTCCATGGCCTGTTAAAAACTGGACCACACAGCAGGAGGTGAGTGGTGGGCATGCCAGTGAAGCTTCATCTGTTTTTACAGCTGCTCCCCACTGCTCACATTACTGTCTGAACTCCACCTCGTGTCAGATCAGCAGTGGCATTAGAGCCTCAGAGGAGCACTGACCCTATTGTGAACTATGCATGCGAAGGATCCAGCTGGCATGCTCCTTATGAGAATCTAATACCTGATGATCTGTCAGTGTCTCCCATCACCCCGCGACTGGACTGTCTAGTTGCAGGAAAACACACTCTGGGATCCCACTGATTCTACATTATGGTGAGTTGTTTAATTATTTCATTGTATATTACAATGTAATAATAATATAAATAAAATGCACAATAAACATAATGTACTTGAATCATCTTGCAACCATCCCCCACCCCACTGCCCTGGTCTATGTAAAAATTGTCTCCCACAAAACTGGTCCCTGGTGCCAAAAATGTTGGGAACTGCTGATTTAGGAGACCATCCTAGTATTGGAGGCAACAAATTATATAGGTTCATCAAAAGTTGGACCCGACCCCTTCCTTCTAACTATTTCCCATATACTTTTTCATCCTAAACCCTATTGTCTTCTCCTGATTTTTCAGTTGTGGTTAATTTTGATTGAAACCAATTTTAAATGCTCTTGATCACAGGTTTTTGATGTCATTGAACAAAAATATTTAAGGAAAAAGGATTTTTTTTTCTAAAATCTTGTAAAGAGATTTTTTTTTTCTAGTTAGCTATTGCACTGTATTTAGTCCCCAGACTTCCAACAGGTAACACCTACTGATCAAAACTTTTCTTCAACAAGGTGGTAGAAATTTGAGCATACTTTTACTGTTTTTTTCCCCCCTTTGGTATAAATGCCTAAGTTGTGGGGATGCCATTTTCAAGTGAAGCCGGTAAACTGATACAAGGAAAAGTTAGGACTCTAAAAATTAATATTCAGCACTTGTATGGAACTTTTGGTATTACGGCATATTTAAAAAATTGTGGTATTATACACCTATGTAACAAATCTGCATGTTGTGCAATGTACCACAGAACTTAAAGTACAATAAAATAAATGAAAAAATAATTTAAAAATTGTGGTAAAATACAGATAACATATAAAATTTATCTTTTTAATTTTTTTTTTGACATCCTGCTCACCATCCACTCTGACCCAGGACCCCATAGCATATTGCGTCCTTCTCCATCACCCCATTTTAACCATTTTTAAGTGTACCATTTAGTGACAATCATCACTACTATCTATTTCCAGAACTTGCCATCTCAGAAACTCTGGACCCATTAAACAAAATCACCCATTCCCCCTTTCTCCAGCTTCGGTACTCTCTATTCTATTTTCTGTCTCCGTGAATGTGCCTATTTCTAGGTACCTCCTGTAAGTGGAATTATACAGTATTTGTTCTTTGATGTCTGGTTTATTTCATTTGACATGACATTTTCAAGGTTCATTCATTTCACAGTATGTACTAGAATTTTATTCCTTTTTAACATGGAATAATATTCTATTGCATGTACACACCATATTTTGTTTGTCCATTCATCTGTTGATGGATATTTGGGTTGTTTTCACCTTTTGGCCATTGTGAATAATGCTTTGCTGAATATCGGTGTACATGTATCTGTTTGAGTTCCTGCATTTAATTCTTCTGGGCCTGTACCCAGGACCAAAGCATTTTTTTTTGCATAGATCACCTTCTTTCAATTCCGTGTGGTAGCTGGGTCAGATGCTGTTATTTCTACTTTGCAGATATGCAGATTGAGGGGGATATATTAAGTGACTTGCCCAAGGTCATCCAGAAACTTAAAAATAGAATTGGGAGGAGAATTAGTGCATCCTAATTCATCCACTGCGTTTTCCACTGTATCTTGCTACTATCCCATTGAGCTGATTTGTTCCTGAGGCTGAATTTTTTACAAAAATGTCATGGCCTGTTGAGTATGGTAGCTTCTGTGAAATTTCTAAGGAGCTACATCTCACATCCTAGTGATAAACCATCCTATGTAGTTGCACATTGCTCTGCATTCTGTGTATCAAGCCCATGCCAGGAGCTTTAGTTTTAGTTTGTTTCTATTTAGCTGCTCCTGAAAATGTTTCAAGATGCTGTTTATACCATGAAAACTGTTGCAAGGAAACTTCTCTTAACCCACATGCATCACTGCTGAGCTGCCAGAAGCATAACTATTGTCTTCCTGATCTGAAAACAACCAGTTAATTCACTCAGTTTGGGGCATGCACCACTTAATAGTTGTTCTAGAAGTTTGTAGATCAAATAAATGTTAATGAACTACTCTTGTGTTCACACAGTACCTAAAACCTCTGGTGACATCTCTTAGAAATGTAATGAAAAGATGTTTGGTGATTTGCAGAATCATAAAGATGCATTGTCTATACAGTCTGGTTTTGGGTAAGGACCATTTTTGTTTTACATTTATTTTGGTTGCATGATAAAAATTCTTAACAGTTTTGGCTAAGCACCCCACTAATGTAACCTGGAGATAAGCACTCCATAACATGGAACTGTAGGAGATTTTTAAATGCTTTTTCTCTTTGCCTCTGCAGGGACTGCACACTCTGGACTTCAGGTCTTGAGCAAGGGTCCTGTTTATTCATAGAGAATTCTCTCACCCTCTCCCATAGGAGTTTGGTTTCCATCTATGACTGAATCATGTTGCGAGTTATCTTTCAATTTCTGGCTACCACAGCCAGAAAACTCTGTTAGCTAATGCATTTTTGTCGAACTACGAACCCAGAGGCACTACAAAAAGTTCAGATCTGACACATCAAGGGGAAAAAGAAGAATAAACAAGCAAGCTGTGAGCTTTCTACTGTGTGAGGGTACAGACTCACTAGGGTTCTCAACATCTTTTGCACACCATGGCCACAGTTTGAGAGGTCGCCAATTTTGACCAGAAGTTAGATTTCAGAAGTATCACACCTCCCCTCAAGAGCATTGTCACTTATCTATGATGCAGATTGCATTTGAACCTAGTTATCTTTGCTATGTGTCTAAATTTGAAGCACAGAGAGAGATAATCACTTTGTTCCTCCTCTGAGCAAGACTTCCCCTTGTAATGATGAGCTTTGTTCTGGGGAGTACATTTCTCAACTTCACTCTCATGCTTGGGTTGCTTGGCAGGTTTTCTGATGCTTTGGGGCAATCTGAATCACACCTGAATCTGATGGGTTGCTGACATACGGAGCTTTAATTAAACCAAGCTGAAAAGGGAGAGCATCTGGAAAGCAGGGCTGGGCCTTGGAAGGGCCTGGGTGGTGCTTTTTTGATTATGGTTTTGTTTTGTTTTGTTTTTTTTTTCAGAGACCATGTTTATCTTCTCTACCAAAAAAAATTGGAATAACATGAATAACCAGATTGAACTTGGTCAAACTGTTGTGTCAAGAGAGATTTGTTTTCTTTTGTGAGTGTTATAAGCAGTACTTGAAAGAGTTGAAGTGGGATTTGGTCATGGAAACAGCTATTTGAAGGGCACATTGCTTCCTTGTTTCAACAGAACATCTCCCAAGGTTGATTTTCATTGGCCCTAAGGGAAAGTGATGGAGGACCACTGAGTCAAAAGTGATCCAAAAGCTCATACCAGGAGAAGATTTTTCAATTCAGAACTTGCAACAGATGACCGGTGTAAAGGTTTGGTGAGGCAAAAGGTAACTCCTTGCTCCTGAACAAGAGCTATCTGTTTATAAAATGGAGTCTATTATTGCCTTTGACTATATGAAACATTAATCATAGCTTCTAGCTGGGTCAAAATCAAATTGTTACTAAATTGTAATAAGAAATTGGAGCACATTTCCATTTAGTAAGCATTTATTCTGATCTAGACACTGCACTTGACTCTAGGGATACAAGTATTCAATTATTCATTCATTCACTCATCCAGCAAATACTTTCTGGGTGCGTATTATATGCCAGGCACCATTTTGGGCACTGGATAAAACAATGAACCCAACAATGTCTCTCTTCTGGTGGAGTTTGCTTTCTAAAAGGAGAGTCAAACAATAAAGAAGTAAACAAGGAAAGCTATAATACAGGTTGAGGAAGTTATTAGAGATCTGAAGAAAAGCAAAGTGAGGATAACAAGCTGCATACACCTTTGTTCATTTGCTCATTTACCCAACAAAATTTTATGGAGGCCCGCCCTGTTCCAGGAAGGCACTGAGGAGCCAATGAAGACAACTTGTCCTGATTATTATGAAGAGAACAGACGGGTGATATTGACAAGAACCAATGGCTGGGATGGAGGCCTGTCTGTGCCCAGAAATACTGAAGGCAGTGGGTAAGGAAAGGCTTCTCTGAAGACCTAAAATATGAGAAGGAAGTGGCAGTGGGAATGGTTTTTTTTTTTAATTTTTTTTTTATTTTTATTTTTTATGTGTGTGTGTGTGTGTGTGTGTGTGTGTGTGTGTGTGTGTGTGTGTGTGTGTTGGTGGGTTGGGACTATAGGAGAGGCAAAGAAGATTATTTTAGGTAAGAAGATCAGTATATTCAAAGGCTCTAAAGCAGAAAATGTTTGGTGAGAGTTGGTCATGAAAACAAAATTTGTTCATGTTTTTAAAGACCTGGATAATGAGTGTGGCTCAAGATGAGGCCACATCATATAAGACTTCAAAGGCCATATCAAAATTTTGAAGTAGATTCGAAGGATAATTCAAAGACACAAAAACATTTTGAGGAAGAGTGTGACATGATCTGATGCACATTATGATTCTTTTTACCACAACTCGGAATAGACTGGGGTGGGCAAAAGTAGGAGCTGGGAGAGCAGCATGGAAGCTTTTTCAATAATTTGGGCAAGAGAATTGGAGGAAGAATCCACTGGTAACCTTGCAGGCAGTAAATACCTCTCTGAAAGTCTTTCTCATGTCCTTCTTAATTGGATCAGTGAGAATAGACAAATGTTCCAGACTCTTGCCTCCAGGCCATTGAATGTCTAGACTAATTTGAAACCTGTGGAGTTTGAGGTATCTGGAAAGAGAGCTCCTATTTTAAACTTAATTTTATTCAGGGTGTTTCCTAAGAAGTATAATTCCTCCTTTTGATGAGAGTCTGACATTAAAAACAATAATAACCCAAGCCTATAACTCCTTAGTATGTCAGAGTTTGAGTTTAAAAACTAAGGATCATATAATGTTCTTTGGAAATAATATTACAGCTTAATTTTTTCTCTATCAGCATTGTTGGGAAGGACAGATAAAATAAGACAAACTATGCAAATGATTTTTGGATCAAATTTGACGTCGCAGCTGTCGTGGTACAAGATGAACCTTATAGACAAACAGACGTGGGTTTAAACATCAATTCCACTGCTCAACTGACTGTGTGACATGTGGCAGATGCCTGAAGTTCTGGAGTGTGCATTTCTTCAGAAAGTGAGGTGATATGGACAAAATAATTGGTATATCATCGATATTCATGATACGGCAGTTTCTGTTGCTGCTGTGGTTTGAATAGTTTCCCCCAAAAGCATGTGCTGGTAATTTAATCCTCAATGCAATGGGGCTTATAGATGGGACCTTTGAGAGGTTATTAGGCCATAAAGACTTCGCCTTCATGAATAGATTAATGCCAATTATAAAATGGCTTGAGGAAGTGAGTTTGATCTCTTTTTCACCTTGTCTTTGCCCTTCTGCTTTGGGATAACACAGCAAGAAGGCCCCCACTAGATGATAACCACTTGATCTTGGACTTCCACGCCTCCAGAATCATGAGCCAGTGAATTTCTGTTCATTATAAATTATGTGGCTGGGCCAGGCATGGTAGCTCATGCCTTTAATCTTAGCACTTTGGGAGGCCAAGGCAGGCAGGTTGCTTGAGCCTAAGAGTTTGAGACCAGCCTGGGCAACATGGCAAAACGTTATCTCTACAAAATACAAAAATTAGCCAGGCATGTTGGCACATGCCTGTGGTCTCAGCTACTCAGGAGGCTGATTGGGGAGGATTGCTTTACCCTGGAAAGCTGAGGCTGCAGTGCACTGTGATCGGGCCACTGCACTACAGCCTGGGTGACAGAGCAAGACCCTTTCTCAATAAACAAACAAACAAACAAACAAACAAACAAACAAACAAATAAATAATCTGGCTGGCTGAGATGGCTCATGCCTATAATCCCATCACTTTGGGAGGCTTAGGCTGGAGGATTGCTTGAGTCCAGGAGTTCAAGACCAGCCAGGGCAACATGATGCGACCCTGTCTCTACAGAAAATAAAAAAATTAGCCAGGTAAGTTGGTGCATGCCTGTAGTCCCAGCTGTTTGGGAGGCTGAGGTGGGAGGACCACTTGAGCTTAGAGGTTGAGGCTGCAGTGAGCCAAGACTGCATGCCCAGACTTCAACCTCAGTGACAGAGCAAGACCCTGTCTCAAAATATATAAATAAATAAATAATAGATAACTCATTCTGTTATATTCTGTTATAGCATAGAACAGGACAAAACAGACTAAGACACTTGTTTTCTTCCTGGCTTTCCTCTTCCCTCTTCTAAAGGGCATCTAACTTTTCTTGGCTGCAACACATCCTAAAGATGTTCAGCTAAATTTTCTTCCACCATCGCAGAAATATGAAGAGGATAAAGTAAATCTTTTTTCCCTCCTTTTCGCTTCTCTTCTGTTTCTCTCCTCTCTCCTCTCTCCTCTTTCTTTTTATTTGAAGGAACACTACAGGTTAGCAATTATGTCCTGACCATAAAACCTGGTGTCTGGCACCATATCGGTTACTTTCTAGGCATTAACTTATTTAATTTTCACAAAGCCCCAAGAGGAAAGTACTAACATGATCTTGATTTTATAGACTGAAAACACTATGGCTTGCAGAGGTTTACTTACCCAATTTCACACAACCTGTAAGCGGTGGCACTAGAATTTGAATCCAGGCAATCTGACTTCAGAGGTTTGTTTGTGCATTTTTTAGATTTCTCTGTCCCTTTAGACATTTTTACTGGGTGTGGAATGTGGGGACATTGGTACTGCTGATGACCTTGGTGGAGAGGTGGGGAGTCCTGCCAGGAAGTAAGGAGGATTTGGTGTTTATGAGTGCATGTATCTATGTGCCTTATTCATGAAAAATGGTTTCTCTCCTTTTATTGTCCACCATCTGTATCACACCTGGAGGCACTCAGTATTTTTTAGAAATATAGATGATTCATGCAGCTATTTTCTTATAATGTCTAACCTCCCAGAGGACGAACTGGAGGGGAAAGTTCATTTACAAAGATCATCTATGCTTATAAAGGCATCTTAATTTGGTGAGTTGGAGAAAGCCAGGCTGCTAATTGATTAGCTTGTTTCTTGACCCACTAATTAAGACTTGGTCTTTATTCACATGGCTCCTAGGCAGTTTTGGCTTCAGTCGTGTGTCCTGATCTAAGCTTGCCAAAATCAGATGCTGTGGGGTGTAGAGTTAACAATCTGGCAGAGCATCTGGAGATGTAATGTCAATGCCGTTATGGAAAAATGAGGAACTTCCCTCCCAATTAGAGAAGATTGTTCTGGTGCTTACTCTGTTGTTACAAGCTTGTTCTCTTACATACCTCTACTGTTAACAATACTAAAATAAAGACACAATTTTTTTTTTCAATAAGGGAAAACTGTGTATGTTTAAGTGTTATTTATATTACAAATGAATACTCTCAAGTAAGTGCTTGGCAGTCACAAGTTGACTCAGTCAAAATAGTCCATCTAGGTTTAGCTTTAACAACAGAGAAAGTTTCCTGTGGATCTTAACCAACCTTTTTGGAGAGTTAAGAGGTGCAATACAGATTGCAGAGAGGGAAGCAGGGTCAGTAAAAGGATTTCTGACAGGGCATCAACCTTTGTTGAGCTCCTTGGGTCTCTTGTGTGCTCTGATCAGGTATAAGCCATGCTCTGTATTCTCCTTGGTATCTCCCTCTGAGTCCTTGGTGTGCTGGGTGGTCCAGCTGCCTCACTCAGTGCTTTATAGACACAGGGCCAGTTATAAGGCTGAAAGCAGGCTGGATGTGATGGCTCGCACCTGAAATCCCAGCCCTTTGGGAGGCTGAGGCTGGCAGATCACTTGAGGTCAGGAGTTCAAGACCAGCCTGGCCAACATAGTGAAACCCCATCACTACTAACAGTACAAAAATTACCTGGGTGTGGTAGCACATGCCTGAAATTCCAGCTACTCAGGAGGCTGAGGCACGAGAATCACTTGAACCTGGGAGTCAGAGGCTGCTGTGAGCTGAGATTGCACCACTGTCATAGTTCTATGGAACTAGATTCCAGCTTGGGCGACAGAGACTCTGTCTAAAAAAAAAAAAGCAGTAAACATTTGTTTTCTATTTTCAAAGCAATGTTTCCATAGTATAAGAAGAGAAGAGAAAAAAGCCAATCAAGCCTTCTAAAGTTCTAACAAACCATGAAGGTTTTTTTTTTTTTTTTTTTTTTTTTTTTGGTGGAAAAATAATGTCTCTCTTTGAGGACTGACATGAAAATATCTTTAAAGCATGGAGTACGGAGCCTATCCTCACTAAATGGTTATGATCATTTAATTCGTATTTTAGTGCATTTTTGCATGCTTACCTGTTTATCTTTCCTTGCTTTTCTTCCAACCCATCCCCTACTTCCTTTCTTCTGTCCTTCCTACTTTCCAATATACAAGCTGTAGCCTACATACAACTAGGTAACCAACTTATCATACAATATTTTGTCTATTTAAACTGAGTAATCATTATTAAGAAAGCAGGACCCCACACCCCATTCACTTGTTTTTGACTACTTATCATTATGTTCCTCTGTGTGGAGTCAGGAATGGAACTAGAGCTGGTAGCCTGCCTGCCCTCTGTCCTTATCTCCCTTCCTCATTTCCTCCTGGCTTTCCAAATGGCCAACAACTGGAAGCAGCCAAGTCCAGGAAACACACCTACTAATTTCAAAAGATGTATTTGAGTGGGAAGCACTTGCATAAGCAGAGTATTCTTGGAATTATACAAAATGAAGCTGGCCAATATGTGGTTGAGCTCTCAGAGAAATAAAAATTCGTCAAAATTGGACCTACCCTTTTGCTCCCTAGTCTTCATTTCTACTGCAGCTCTCTTCTTATTTGGTTAAGCAGTTGAGTTACAACTTGAACTTCAGGATCTTCTTGCTCAGAATCATTTGGCCTATGAAGTCAATAAGTTAGAAATCAGGTGGGGTGAAATGATTTCTTGTTTGTTTATTTCCGACCCTGTGATTCTGTGAATTTTATGAACAGCAGGGGGAAAACAGTGGCATCAAATGGCATTTACTTTTGAAATTTGCCTGAGAGCCGCACAAGTTGAAGTCTATTTATTCAATTCCTCTGATAGTTGGGTAGTCTTTAAACACGTGTCAAGGCAGCCAGGCTCAATGCCTGTATATTTTACTAAGAGGTTGGTGGGCTTATTTGATTTAGCTCATGTGAGAAGTTTAATTGTTTTCTTCTTCTTTCTTTGCTGGCAGTGACTATATCTGTTAGAATAAAGCTTTGTCCAGCTACCCCCTTTCATTCTTTACACACGAGAGATGGGAACTGTGGATGGCTGGTGTTTTCTTGAGGTTCCCAATAGACCATGTGTTTCACATCAAGTGAGCTAATACCTTTTCAGCTGAAAACCTTTCAACGGCCTCAAGTTTCCAGACCAGACTTTACCTCTGGGCTCCAAACAGATCTAGTGTTCATGTTGGTTCACCCTTAATATTGGCACAATAGATGCTGATTCATGAAAGTAAGTTCCAAGACCTGTTTGGGATTATGCCTCAAGTCTTACACCCATTATTTCCCCCATCCAAGTCCTGCCAAACTGTTATGGGAGGCTCTATGCATGTTGATGGTATTAATGGCATTGTGAATAATTATGCCCCTGGATCTTTGTAAGAACCCAATAAAGTAGGTATGGCTATTATGTGTATTTTATAGACAAGGAAACAGGCTTAGGGAGGTAAAGTCACTTGCTCAAGGTAGAAGAATTAGCATGCAGAATGATGCTAAACCCCAAATCACACTTTTTCTGCAGCAGTAAATGTAAGGGCCAAGCCCTGGGAGGGTAAGACATTATTTTCTTCTTGTTTTGGTTAAATTAATTTAGAACAAAAGTGCTCTTTGAGATCAACCCCAATCCCACCTTCTTTATAGGTAAAGGAGACAAGATTTGTGATTCTGAGTAATTTGCTCAAGGTTGAGCTACTGGCAATGGTAGTGCCAGAAAAGAACAAAGGCGACCTGTGCTCTTTCCAGCACAGTGTGCTGGGCAGGGCAAGAGTCTGAAATTACAGAGGACCGAGATGATGCTGACTAAGAGTTAAGAGAGCTAAGGGTTTTTGTCTTAAATTAAAATGAGATTACACTTTCTTGAAATACAAATATAAATTAAAGGATCCTACATGTGAATGAGATCTGGAAAGCTTTCCTGATCTTCTAGTACCTTAGTAAAATCCACACTCCTTTTCAGGATCTCCAAGGCAATGCACGATCTGTCTCTGGCTGCCCATCCCAAGCTCTCATGGTGCTAGCCTCTTTTGAGTCTTAGAGCTCAAGCTTTTTTGCTGCCATCTCATCTGCTTGACCTGGTCTTTGCAGGGCTGGCTTCTTCTGCACACCTCAATTTAAATACCTGCCCTCAGAGAAGTCTTTCCTGATATCACTGCATGTATGCATGTCCTCTGCCCCATCTTTTTTTTTTTTTTTGAGATGGAGTCTCGCTCTATCGCCCTGGCTGGGGTGCAGTGGCGCAATCTCGGCTCACTGCAAGCTCCGCCTCCCGGGTTCACACCATTCTCCTGCCTCAGCCTCCCGAGCAGCTGGGACTACAGGCGCCCTCCACCACGCCCAGCTAATTTTTTGTATTTTTAGTAGAGACAGGGTTTCACCGTGGTCTCGATCTTCTGACCTTGTGATCCGCCCACCTTGGCCTCCCAAAGTGCTAGGATTACAGGCATGAGCCACCGCGCCTGGCCCTCTGCCCCATCTTTTATCATTTTATCTTTTTTTTTCTTTAGCCTTTGCCACTATTTGTAATTATTTCTTTATTAGTTTGCTTGTTGAATGCTTGCCACTCCTTCTAGATTCAAAGTCCAATAAAGTCAGGGTCATGCTTGTGTTGTTCAACATTTATATGCTGGCACATTTGTTGAGTGATTGGCTGGCTGGCTGGCTGGTTGGCTGACTAGATAAATGAATGAATACATTTCCACCTGCCAAACCCCAAGTATACACTCCTGAGAACAATATTGCCTGAAGCTCCCAGCAGGGAGAGCTTTAACTACACCAATTCCAATTCCAATTTATTTTCTAAGACTAGTAAAGTTAAGTTACTAACACTTCCTTGCATAATTTATTTTCAAATAAACTAGCCAGTTGCTTAGTGAAATATGAAGAGAACAGGGCAGAAGGCAGGCAATATTTTTAAAGTAGAGGTGAAGAATCAAGAACTGCCACCAATGTACTGCATGTGAGCACCATGTGCATACATGGGCCTGTATAAAACTTCTTTTTCCAAATGTTTAGCAGTTTAAAAAAAAAATCTGAGCCTCACTTAATGCCCACTTACTCCTTCCTAAATCAAGCTCCTCCTATGCCAAGCAGCTTTCTCTACTGGAGAGACTCTCTGATGCCTCCTGGTGTTCCTGGGGCCTTGTCCAGTGCCAGGCACTCCAATGATGTTGGTCAGACTGGCTTCATACAGGAAATGAGTATATTTTAGAATAAAATTAGTCCAGAGGTATTATATAAATATAAAATTAATGATAACAATATGAATAGTGATTATTGATTGACTGCTAACCATATACCAGGCAACATGTGGCTTTGCTTTCAATGTTATTTAATTCTTATAATGACCCTTTGGAGGTAGGCACTTTTATTATTTCTGTTTCATGGATGAGGAAACAGAAGCTAAAGTAATTAAAAAACAAAACAGGTTGGGTGCCGCCGCTCACACCTGTAATCCCAGCACGTTGGGAGGCCGAGGCAGGTGGATCATTTGAGGTTGGAGACCAGCCTAGCCAACATAGTGAAACCCTGTCTCAAAAAAAAAAAAAAAAAAA
>NW_012121932.1:7025748-7029049 GCF_000951035.1 Colobus angolensis palliatus | reverse complement strand
AGAAAGAAAGAAACGAAGGAAGGAAGGAATGAATGAAGGAAGAAAGGGAGAGAGAGAGAAAGAAAGAAAAAGAAAGAAAAAGAAAAAGAAAGAAAAGAAAAGAAAGAAAGAAAGAAGAAAGAAAGAAAGAAAGAAAGAAAGAAAGAAAGAGAACGAACAAAACAAGAAGACTAAAAGTGCCCAAGCTCACATACCAAATTAGTGCAGAGTTAGCATTCCAAGCTTGTCTCTCTGTTTCCAGAGCTTCTGCATCTAAACACTCTGTCATGAACATGAGTCTTGTCTCACCTTCCCTTTTTCCTGATGACATGGGCTAGACACATAAAATTCAGGAATGATCTACCTGATGGTGTATTCTAAAGCAATCACAGCAAGGAGGCCTGGTGGCCTTTGGGTATACATGGAGCTGCAGGGACTTCTCCCTCCTGTAGCCCTGGCTATGTGATTCTCAAGGAACTTTGTACCACTGTTGGGAATACGGGACTCTTCCAAGGAGAGCACCAGGACCAAGTTCCTTGCTAATGTTCACAGCTGATAGGTAGTGGAAAGGGACCAGGCCTAAATATGACTCTGAACTTACCGGCTTTGTGATTTGGGGCATAGCACTGAACTCCTCCAAAGTTGAGTTTTTCTCATCTGTGCAGTAAGGACAAGAGTAGCGGCTACCTAGTGGAGCTGTTGTCAGGACTGAAAGAGCATAATTCATTTGCATGTGTCTTGTAGGCAGCACTAGTTTTACAATGCAAAATTTGTGTACTAGTGACAGCCCTTTCAATTGAAAAACTTGATGCCATTTGGACCTGGCAAAAGTGATCAATAAGTGTCTGCTGATTGATTGGCACAGCACTGAGGGCCCAAGAGTCCTGAGGTCCATGGCCTGTTGTCCAGACTCCAGTGAGTGGTGGGTCCCGGGCTTCCAATGCTATGGCCCCTGCAGTGGCTTCCATCATTGAGAAAGGCAAATGAGGCCAGGCCATAGGTTCCCAAACAGCTGAGGTGTTGGCTCATCAGAGCTTGCTGTGGAGCATAGCTTTTGTGCTTTAGTCCTGCTCACTGGCACATTTGTATTCATTGAAAGCAATTGCCCCAAATGTAAAAGTCATAATAGTGATAGCCAAACACTCTGTCCTTTACTGACAGTCAGCCAAGCCTTGCATAATGATCACACCGGAAAATCACCATGGAGCAACAAATCTGCAGGGGGAAGAAAGGAAACACTTCCAATCATTTCTGAGTCAGCTTTCTGACTTATTGGTTTTGTTCCTTCCCACATGAAGCATTTATAGAAATGTGCTTGGCTCTGAGAAACAGGCTTCCCTGAATGGAGAGACGCATGCCTCAGTTAGGGGTGTTGAGTGGTTCAGGCAAAGTTCTAAAGTGAGAGATGAATGGTTTCGTGTTTTGTGGTTCTGAAAGTTGGGGGGTAAGACTTCTTTAGAAGGAGGATTGAGTGAACCAATCAGACTGAACACAGAATGCTTCCCCTCAGCAGGTCCAAACCAAACCACTTCTAACTTAGATTGGAAAGCCAAACTCTGTCCTCATGTCACTGTTTATGAAGCCGTTGCATTCCTTGGCAGGAGAATATGGAGGCAAATCACAAAAGGAAGAAAAAATCATATAAAATCTTACTTTCAGTGGTGAGGTCTCTACTTTTTGTTGTCGGTCTTGGAGGAGCTGACAGTGGCTGCATCCTTCATCATCATTTTCATAACGACTCTTAGAGAAAAGAAAGGGAGATATATGTTCTATCACTCAAAGTAATCAGGATGCTGATGACTCTACTTCTCTGCACAAGCAAGGCCGCTTCCTATCCAGTCTGATAATTTGGTCTTAGCCCCACGTGACCAAAATGCTGGACTATCCTAGAGTCGTGAGCTTATAAAGCAAACTCTCTGCAGCAAAGCAGTGCTGGGCAATGTGCAGCTGTGTCCCTGTCTGATAATGGCTTGACTTTCAATATGAGATTTGTTCTGATTATTTATTCAGAACTTCAAAGTCACCAACAGCAAACAGTCCCTCATACAGTTTAGATGACACATGCTCTTATAGGGTATTGTGTATACATTTTCTCTAAAAAAGAGAAAAATATGTCCTCAGCAAGTCTGGAAACAAAAAAAGAGTTAATTTCTGGAGTCCAACAGTTTTTTTTTATGAGGTTCCCTGAGACCCACTGAAACTCATCTAAAAATCCCATCAGAGTCAGCATTGTGTGTGAGGTGTGTGCATCCAGAAGTGGGTACCTGTGATCCTAGCTGAGTCAAAAACTTGGAAGATGTGGGAGTTCAAGCAACAGATTAGAAATTTGATGACTATGACTATTTATGTATATATTTATGCAAACATAGCATCAAAATATCTGGATTAAAAAATAGAAAAATGTCTACATTGTTATCCATAGCTATGGATATATATATATATATATAGGTATATACTGATCAATATATAAAATGCTAAATATCTGACTGAATAGTTTATGTGCTTTCTCAGTTTTATTTGAACTTAGGCTAAGTGTAGACACAGCATGCTAGTTCTGATATCAGTTATGTAAATAAGATGCTGTTTGTTCATAATTCGGGGTCTAGGTCTTTTTTCTTCTTAGGAAGCAGCTGGTAGCATCTGTGACATTTCTAATGCACTTGGACACACCTGACAATACCCTACCTTGATGAAAGGGTGAATGCCTATGCCTTTTAGGAAGCAGAGCCGAACTTGAAAGGCACTACCACTGCTGTACAGCTAGCTGCTTCTTCCTTTACAGATTTGGAAATGTTTACTTAACTGATCTGTGTGGCTGTAGTTTCCAGGTATTTGATAAGGAAGAAGAGGAGTGACATGCCTCTCCTCAAAATGAAGCAGCAAGATAGTCTTGTGTATTCTTTTTTTTTTTTTTGAGACAGAGTCTCTCTGTTGCCCAGGCTGGAGTGCAGTGGCCTGATCTCGGTTCACTGCAAGCTCCGCCTCCTGGATTCATGCCATTCTCCTGCCTCAGCCTCCTGAGTAGCTGGGACTGCAGGTGCCCGCCACCAAGCCCGGCTAATTTTTCGTATTTTTAGTAGAGGCGGGGTTTCACCGTGTTAGCCAGGATCTCTCGATCTCCTGACCTTGTGATCGGCCCGCCTCCACCCCTGAAAGTGCTGGGATTACAGGCTGAGCCACCACGCCGGCCTCTTGTGTATTCTTTTTTTTTTTTGAGATGGAGTCTTGCTCTGTCACCCAGGCTGGAGTGCAGTGGCCGGATCTCAGCTCACTGCAAGCTCCGTCTCCCGGCTAATTTTTCGTATTTTTAGTAGAGGCGGGG
>NW_012121932.1:6965408-7025654 GCF_000951035.1 Colobus angolensis palliatus | reverse complement strand
GCATAATTGGAATGTTGTAACACAAAGGATAAATGCTTGTGGGGAGGGATACCCCATTTTCCATGATGTGATTATTATGCATTGCATGACTGTATTTCCACAGCCTTTCTTTGTCTTCTTATTTTTTTGAGATGGAGTCTTGCTCTGTCACCCAGGCTGGAGTGCAGTGGCCGGATCTCAGCTCACTGCAAGCTCCGTCTCCCGGGTTCTTTATGTTTTGAAGTTACACCTAGACCCAGGGACATGAAAACATGGTTTGGGGATCACTAGTAATCCCCTGGGCACGTCTTGGTTGTCCCCAGGCCTGCTTTCTGAGGTATTATAGTATGACGCTGTCTAGGCTTTGGTTTCTGGTATGAATTAACTTAATATATTTATTATATTACTTATGATTTTAAATGAAAACTAGACATCATCTCATCGGTGTTTCACCAAAGCACTGCCACATTTACTTATTTACTGACTTTTGTGGTCAATGAGGTTTTGGGTTTTTTAAAAAATCTCATTGATCTTATGTTGGTGCAAAGGTAATGGCAAAAACCGCAATCACTTTTGCACCAGCCTAATACTATTCGTAGACAAAAACATTGTATCTTGGTTTACTCTACATTTTATAGGTTGGTGCAAAAGTAATTGTGGTTTCTACCTCTTTTTTTTTTTTTTTCTTTTTTAATGATGTCTCACTCTGTCACCAGACTGGAGTGCAGTGGCACAATCTCAGCTCACTGTAACCTCCACCTCCTGGGTTCAAACAATTCTCCTGCCTCAGCCACCTGAGTAGCTGGGACTAAGGACATGCACCACCACACCCAGCTAATTTTTGTATTTTTAGTAGAAACGGGGTTTCTACTACCATCGTGTTGGCCAGGATGGTCTCGATCGCTTGACCTCGTGATCTGCCCACCTTGGCCTCTCAAAGTGCTGGGTTTTTACCTCTTTTTAATGGGAAAAACAGCAATTACTTTTTCACCAACCTAATAAACAATTCAATAAACATTTCTTGAGTACATCACACACTTTGATGAGTGCTGTAGCTATCAGGATGAAAAGCTATCATTCCTGCCCTTAACAAATTCATAGCCTAGTAGAGAAGACAGAGAACAAATAATTATTTTAGAGATTGTAAAACCTGGTGATTTAGTGACAGGCTTGGAATGACATCCTCCGGATCTGAGTCTTTTCTCTTGCCATATACTAACTGTGTGCTCTTGGATAAGTTTCCTAATGTCACTTTATCTCAGAAAGGAAAGTCAACATCTAAATAAGAGTAAAAACTGTACCCTCTTATAAAGTTATTGTGATAATTAAAAGAATTAATACATGTATGAAGTGCTTCAAACAGTGCCTGGCATAAAACCGAAGTCTAATAAATGTTAGCTGCTACTACGATTCCTCAGAATTATGTGGATAATAAAATAAATGTGTTTGCATCAAAATCACCTGGAGGGGGGGAAGCTTAGTAAATGCAGATTCCTGGGCCTCCATCTCGGAGTTTCTAATTTAGTAGGTCTAGGTGGAGCTTAGGCTTCTGCAATTTTAATAAGCACCTGGGTAATTCTGACATGGGTGCTCATCGGGTACATTTGGAGGGGAGCCCTGGTATGCTGGAGGAATTATACCAGCTTTTATTTTTTTTTCTTTAAGAGAAGAAGCGGCCGGGCGCGGTGGCTCAAGCCTGTAATTCCAGCACTTTGGGAGGCCGAGACGGGTGGATCACGAGGTCAGGAGATCGAGACCATCCTGGCTAATACGGTGAAACCCCGTCTCTACTAAAAAATACAAAAAACTAGCCGGGCGAGGTGGCGGGCGCCTGTAGTCCCAGCTACTCCGGAGGCTGAGGCAGGAGAAAGGCGTGAACCCGGGAGGCGGAGCTTACAGTGAGCTGAGATCTGGCCACTGCACTCCAGCCCCAGCGATAGAGCGAGACTCCGTCTCAAAAAAAAAGAGAGAGAGAGAAGGAGCAACAATGAGAAGGTGGGAATGTCTTTGGTTAGGAGTGGAGTCAAGAGAGACCTTATCGTGTAAATCATGGTAGGTACTGAGTTTTGAAGGATGAATAGGAGTTCAGCAAGCAGAGAGAACAATAGCACTGGCAGAGACACAGAGCTGTGGATCATCGTGGTGTATGTGGAACATTAGGTTTTTCATGTTTTTGGAGGTCTCTTTAAAGGGGTGAAACAGAGGTCTCTTTAAAGGTTGGCAAAAAGTTGTGGGTGATGAAGTTGGAAGGTGAAAGTAATTTCTGGAGAGTAGCTGAGTCCATCTAATTAAAGCATTTCAGTGAATAAATGGGTCAAATTGGTTTCTGATTTCATGTGGACAAAAATGAGGGATGGAGTAGAAGTTTGATCTTGCAGTTTGTCATGGTGGTGGTAAATAGAAACAGTGAATACTGTGCTAGTTAATCATTATGTCATATTCTCCTCTGATAACCAGCGTTGAGCATTTCTAGGGAGAATTCAGCTTAGATGCTGGTAGTAGGGATATTTAGATGCAGCAATGATTTAAAAATAAGGACGTGAGCTCTCTCCCTCTTCCTCTTATGAATATCTCCCAAAAAAGGTAGGCTTTCACCCATCTGAGGTGTTTAGATATTTGGGATATTTTAGATTTGGATACTTGGATGCTTGGGAGTACTTAGGTAATGCCTCAAAATGTCTACTCCATAAACTGAGAAGGGATCTTGGGGAAAAATGTTACTTTCCCTTTCTGTAGCATCAATAAAACTATGAAAATAGTGGGGGAATGGTCAATGGTCTTATAGGACAGATAAATAAATGAATTTCTGGCAGAATACGTGATTTTCTTCTTGTATTGTTTTAGATGAGATTGGGTGCGTTCAGGGTGGTATGGACGTATACCTTGCATTGTTTTAAACCAAGGGGATTTTACAGTGAACAAGAAGAAAGTTCCAAGTGAAATCTGGCCATTGCTTTACATTTAATCTTTACATTGCTTTCTGGTAGAATAAAACTTTTTGTCAATTGTTTGGTGGATTCTATGAGTCAGCTGATCCAGCAGGGGAAAGAAGGTGATTCTTTGGGAAACCTTGTTTGGCGACATGCAGTTGTTGGTGAGGTAAAGGGAAGGGACTAAAAAGGTAGTCAGAAATTGATTAGTTGTCAGAGACATTCAAGGGTAACCTTTCTTTTTTCTTTCTCTGTAAAATTGTCATTCTTCAGATGTTCTATGGATGCTGTTTATTTATCATGCTACTAGCAGAAACTATGCTGCTCTAAAAAGTTACATAATCAAACCAAATCTTCATCCAATTTCACTGCAGTGGAACTCTGCCCACTGTGTGCTGCTCCATTATTATTGTATCAGCTTTTCAGCAATAATTGACGTCTATCTTATATAAAAATTGATACTTGACAGAGGAAAAGAAAACCTGTTCTTTTGTGCTTAGGGCAAGTAGATGGAAACTTGCTTAAAAACTGGGAGTCAAATTGGAATATCTCTCAGCTACATTTCCCCACTTAGGTACAGTAACCAGAAGGTAGCATCCAAAAAATGTAAAGCATTGTTGGGCTTCTGGATGTCTCTGAGAGAGCCTGTGTTTAGATTAATGGATGGTCGACTGAATAGGGGGTCATGATGGGTGGCCAGACTCTTTGCAACACAGTAGGCCTATTGTACATCTAAGAGCGACTCAATTCAAAGCGATTCATGGCTTGGATGCTTCTGTAAATATACATGAGACTTTAAGCAAACCAGGAATTATACCAGCTTTTATTTTTTTTTTCTTTAAGAGAAGAAAGTAAGAGAAAAAAGAGATGAAACAAATAAACACCAGAGAACTTTCTTTTGCAACAATGCCTTCTTTTCCTTTTGACATTGTTTTTTAAAGTTGCGGCAGTCCTGGGTGAATGAATATGGGTTTTTATCCCTTGAAACAGAGGCCTGCTGTCTGATGCAGGCTTCTTTTTGTTGCTTGATTGGCAGGACTTTCTGTCTCACTCCCATTAGAGAAGAAATACTGTTTAGATTTCGACACAAGATATTGCCAGTGGAATAAATAGTGCCATTTTCATGATAAAGTGGATGTTTAAGATTAAGGGTTTATTTAAGCCCACTGGTGAGCGACATTCCACTTGAATTAGGAGACACTCCTATAGGAAACAAATTTTATCAACCTAATTTTGTATTTTCCAAGTTTTTCCTGCGCAGCAGACAGAGGCAAAGATGTCGCCATAACCTTCTGTTAACAGCGGAACGCAACACCCAGGAGTAAGCGCTTGCAAGGTTAAGACAAAGAGCTCCCATGTAAACGGCAGAGGGCGCTCGAGGACTGGCTGCGAGGAGTAGTTGGCCCTGACTTCCCCGCTTCTTGCCTTCTCTTTTTTAAATGTAGAAAGGAAAAATAAAAGGATCATTAGCCAGAAAACAAAGGGCGCCAGAGAACCAAATGTATGCAGCTGAAGAACTTGAAAAAAATTCTGGGGACTCAAGAGAGGAACCCATATTCTCTTTCTCGTTGTCAGTCATTTTGCAGCTGCCCTGGCCTAGTATCGCCTTCTCTTCTGCCACATTCCCCACTCCACACTCCCTCAATTTGGTCCTACGAGATTTGGTCCCGTTCGCCAGCACCGTAGGCTGCCTTTAGGAAAACCCCTGACTCGCATGACGTCACCACGCTCAGCAGGAGCGAAACTTTCCAAGCACCCCAGTGGATGGTGCTAACAAAAGTTAAGCAGCGCCCCACCTCCTGTGTGCATCAGGGGTATCCCCCCATCCCCCTTTTTTGTAAGGGAGGTGAGGTGGGAGGAGCTGACGTCGGGACACCTGGTTCTCAGCCCAGCGCTACCCCCAGGGGCCTCCCTTAGTCTTTGTACTCCTGTTCTTCATTTGTAAAACGAGGGAATTGGGCTAAATGGTCTCTAAGCGCTCAGGTTCTGTCTGTTCGTAAAATTGTGAGAGGTTAAGTCACCCCAAAGCAAGATTTTTAGTGCACAATTTTGAGGGAATTGAGGCAAAATGTTTTTTTCCTCTCTTCTTTCTGGAGTGTGAATTACCTGATTAAAAGTCTTGAATGTTTCACTTCTATCTCTGTGGTGTATCGATCAAAACGTTTATTGAACTTTTACACTATGATCAGAATGGAGACGAGCAGATTAGATTATACCTTAATTGGCAGTTTTCTTTTTGCTAATGGTTTATTTGAGTTCACAGCAATTTCTTTATTAAGTTAAAATATTGCCTGATAAACTGACAGATTACACTTGCATTTTCTCTTTTGTTCTCAGAATAAACTTCAAATATTCTTTTTTAGGGGGATGTTCGAATTTAATTGGCCCTAATGAGAGCCAGATTGCTCATTAGAATAAAAAGAAAAATGACAATCTGTGTCACGTTTATCATCCTCAGCGATGGGCAGGGTTGTACTAAGGTTTGGAATAAGTGGACAGATGTAGAGACTAAGAGGGGCTCTGATAAACAGAGATATTGAATGTAGATGATAAGTCAATCTTAAAATTAAGCATGTGTTTACATTGTGTTCAAAGACTATGAAGCCATTGGGAGACAGAATGTGGGGAGAGTTTAGCAACAGCCCTCTCAGCTGGTGACTTCAGGACAGAAACTTCTCAGTTCTCAGTAGGGGCTCCCTAAACAGCAGGCAGAAGTGGATAAGTCAATTTTGTCAAATATAGGAAAGTATATCATGTTTCAGAAGAAGACCAAAACATTATTTCAATATGAGTAAGAGTTTTCTCTTTTACCTAAGAAGTGAAATGCTCACCAGTTTTATTCTGGAATGTCAGTGTGGCCCATTTTCCCTTAAATATTTGTGCCAGCAATTTCATAGTTTCCTTGAGGGCATATTTTAAAATCTATTTATCTCCACAGTGCCTACTTTGCATGGGGGCTTTTGCAATAAGAGGTGCTCAAAGGCAGCTGTTGAACTGAATGCTCATATTAATTTTTTCCTCTTTATTGCAACAGAACAGTCACAGAAAGAAACCAAAAAAACAAAAAAAAAAAAAAAAGAAAAAGAAAAGAAAGAAAAAAAAGAAAAAGAAAAAGACTTGCATGAAGTCACAATTTGGCTCATACCAGGTGCTGAGTCCATTTCCAGCTCTAATGACTGGATATTCATCACCAGCTTCATCTAGGCTGCTGGGCATGAGCTGTACCAGTTGGGAGATGCACCAGTTGAGAAACGCTCAGATCATTAAGCATGAATGTGCTAAGCACCAAAACTCAGATTTAGTGCAAGCTTAAAGTGACTATTTCTTAGATCCAGCATTGTGAGTTTCAGAAAAAAGAATTTTTTTTAATGTTAATACTAATGCCGCTTTCTATCTGAGTCACTTCTGAAAAAGAGTTCTGTGCTAGGGCAGTGCAATATATAGTTCTGTGACATTACTGAGTGAGAACCAGCAGCAGTGTGGCAAAGTGCTTAGTTGAATCAGAGCCATAATCATATTCATGCTTACTCAGCTATTGTTGCATTTGGGAGAAGTTGCTCATGGGAAATGGTGGTGATGATGGTGGTGGAATAGTATGCGATGTGGTTAGAAACTCTGTTTTTCCATTCATTGTTTAATCTTTGATTCTTCATCTGTAAAATGGGACCTCTTGCCATTGAGTTGTTTGAAGATTGAGAAAAATATATGTAGAGTCCCTAGAACATATTTGAAAGCAGGCATTCAAAAATAGGCTACTTTATTATTTAAGTTCTAAAAAGCTCTTTTCTTCCCAACTATATTTCCAAAGAGCTGTCAAATAATTTACTTAATTTTTTATTAAGACTGATGGTTTCCAGAATTACTGGGACAGAAACACTAACTACTCATTAAAATAATCCTTTGTGCCTTCTAGCTTTCAGTTCTTTTCTTCTTCTTCCATATTCATTCTACTTCTCTCCTCAGAACAGTTTCTAAATTCTGCTTCTACCACATCTATTTGATAATAATCTAATATGCTACTCTTCCTGAGAATATTTAATCAGTAGGAAACAAATCTATCCACTAAGAAATAAAGTATGGAAGGGGAATTTTAAGAGTTGGTCAACACATTGGAATATGTTTTTTTAGAGTACTGGGAAGTTTTCAGTGTTCTTGAAATTAAATTCATTGGTGGTAACTAAGGCATGAAACAGATCATCTATTAAATCATCAAAAATTAAAGATTAAATAATTTATCTCACTAGTTAGCTATCTAGAAAGGCAATGAGGAAAAAAACATTTACATTCACTCATTTATTTCAATTTTTTTTTTTTTTTAAATGGAGTCTTGCTCTGTCACTCAGCCTGGAGTGCAGTGGTGTGATCTCAGCTCACTGCAGCCTCCACCTCCTGGGTTCAAGCAATTCTCATGCCTCAGCCTCCGGAGTTGCTGGGACTAAAGGCACAAGCCATCATGCCCAGTCAATTTTTGGACTTTTAGTAGATGCGGGTTTCACCGTGTAGGCCAAGCTGGTCTCGAACCCCTGATCTCAAGCGATCTGCATGCCTCAGCCTCCCACAGTGCTGGGATTACAGGTGTTAGCCACTGAGCCTGGCCATTTATTCAATATTTTTAAGTGATGGATTATTATGAGCCAAGAACCATTGGTGCTGAAGAGTCAAAAGGCTTGAGGCACAGTCGTTGGACAGAGAGTTCCCAGCCTAGAATCAGAGAGAGCAACAGCAATGCATTGATAACCCGGAGGCAAAGTGGGGATGACTGAAAGGAGGTTGTTGAGGAACCAGCTCCGACAACCATGGTCTTCAGAAAGCACACTGACTCTCTGGAATGAGAAGGCTGCACAGGCCATGCCAGGTATAACCTGGGCAGTTGAGAATTTTCACTGGGGCCATGTATTTATTCATGGACGATGGACTGGATCTGTGTAGATAATTACTTTTTGAGCAGAAAATTCTCTCAAGACGTGAGCAAGATTATGGAGTCAGGGGAAAGTGATGTGACCTCTGTTTAACCTTGGGACTATTTATAATTTTAAACTTTTTCACTGCCTAGGTGAACAGGGGAAAAGTCTTCTGTTTCTACCCTTATATCCTCTATTACACTAATTGCAGGAAGAAGGCTTCTAAAGTCCACCATTAAAAGCAGTAAGGAAACTCTACCCATGACATGAAACACTACACCAAGCCAATGTAAAATTGAGTTACAGGCTCACAGGATTGTGGCCTTTATTTGAAGTTGTCAGCTGTGCTATTGTGGGTTAACTATTCTGAAAGCATACATCTTTTTTCCCTAGGCAGTAAGGCTGTTTCTGTAGTCTTATTTTATTTGGGAACTATGCTGTGCTTAAATATAGTTTGTGGGTGAAATTGTTATAAGTTGGCATTTGTACTTTATATGGTTTTGTATTAGGAAATTTTAGTTAAAGAAAAACACTCACAGGAACTTGGGCAAATGCTCCTTATTCAGAGCATTCTTTGTAGGTTCTCACCATGTTGCATTCTGAAACCATAAGTTTCCTAAGAAGCAATGCAAATAGGAAACAGTAAATAGTGTGGAACATAAGAACTCAAAGTACCATGGGATCCAATTAGTCCTAGCAATTTGATAAAAATAAATTTTAAAGTCATGTACCTCCTTGTTAAGTATTGTGACAAATGTTCACTTATTCTGACAACGCCAATATTGAGGGGCTGAACTGAGGAAATATGAGGGAAGGCTATCACTCAAGGAACCCTGTATAGAGCCTTATATATACAGGAACCTCTCAGAATTTAAGCTGCAGTCATTGTCAGTTGTTTTTGTTTACTTTGTGTATTTCAGTTAATAAGGTATTAGATATTAAACTGAAATGTTGCATTTAAAGTACACGATTATGCGATATGCAGTGCAGACTGAAGATGTTACACTTGGCCAAACCTATGGAGAGAGACAGAACGTAAGAGAATGAACTGAAAAGAGTATCATGGCAGGAAACACACCTACGGTTTCATGACAGCCTTTCAGGACATTTTCTCTGTGGCTATGGGAACTTGCTGAACCACTGGGCTTCTATTCAGATCACCAAATGAGGAGACAGAGGCAATAGCATCGGTAGCTGGATGGTTTTTCCTGTTGCCTTCAAACAGGGCTCAAAGCTGAGGACAAAGAAGCATCAAGCATTTCACTTTCTGAAAAGAAAAACGAAAAATTGGTACAGGAAACCTCTTTTAGGGTTCTAGGTTCTGTTAATACCATCTTGAGGTTCTGCCATCTTGCTTTTCAAGGTCATCCTGTCAGCACATGCTGCTTTTACTCATCTTCCGTTGGCCAAAATCAGTCACATGGTTAGCCTGACTGCAAGGAATCAGAGAAATGTAAAGAAGTGCATGGAAATTAATGAGAATCAACATTCATTGTGCTAGACTTCTTGGCATATTTGGAAGCACAATGACTTCACTCGCTTTGTCAACACCAAGTGAATAAGGGCTCTAAGGATTCACTATTAGAGACTGAGGATAATTGAAAGAAGGGAAGACTGTCTCTGATAGGTCACCTGCTTAGGCAATAAACTTACTGAAATACTCCTTGTGTATATCTTAGCAGAGAAAAGACAATTATTGAAGACCAATAGCAAGACACAGAGAGGGGGTGGCATTGGAGTACTCCACACTCACACTGGTTGGAATGTCAAAGATACAGGAAGTAACAACAACAACAACAACAACAACAAAGTGGGATCTTTCTATGGGCCAAATGGACTCTGAAAAAAGTTGTAGTGAAGTCACTGAGCAGTTCACCCTTCAAGAATGTGGGCCACAGTGAAAAGGGGCCAGGCATCAAGAGACTGTGGGATGCTCTCTCGGGGCCAAGAGCTATGAAGAATTACAGGATGTCAAACCAGGGATAGAAATCCTACAGAGAGCTGTGCAGCATAGATGACCTTGCAGAATACTCCAAAGAACATTCATATGTGTCCTGTTAAAGAGCCAGTATTGAATGCTTGATCACTCAGAGGATATTGATGCTGGAGAACTATAGGCATATCTATCTATCTATCTATCTATCTATCTATCTATCTATCTATCTATCTATCTATCTATCTATGTCTATCTATCTCAGAATCCAACAGAGAAAAAAACTGCAACAGACAGAAGATGGAAATTAAGCAAGAGGCAGGTATTTCTTTTTTACCTGTTTACCCTTACAACCCTCAACATTAGAGGAGTAAGGGAAGAAGAGAGCAGGAGGGATGCCAAATCCAGAATAGACTTTCCCTCACTCTAAGGAAGAAGGGATAGGAATAAATAAAAGCAGATCATGCCTTCTCTACTCCAGCTGTGTTGGAAGAGAAAATGTGAGTTTAAAATTCAGCTGGATTCTGAAAATGACGGCACAAGAAAATGATGGAATCTTCTGAAGACATTGTTTGAGGAGCAGAAAGAGAGCTTCAACACAGCAGGATTGAAAGCAGTTATTGGAGAATAAATAAAGGCAATTATTCATTGAAACTTCCACTGAGGTGAGGCTTTTTGGTAAACTGGTTATAGATTCATAAGAGCCTGCAATCTGGCTTATTCATATTGCTCATGTTTCTGATGGGTTAGACCAAAGATTTAAATCTGACCTAAAAATATGAGAGACTGATAATGTGGAGTGAAAGTGAAATGAGGTTGGATTTGTGACATCAACAAGACATGAGAGCTGGGATGTTGTGTTTACTGGCCTGACCCTATTATCTTTCACATGAACAAAACAGGGACCAGAGTTGGCATATGATTGGCATCAGATAAAATGCTTCATAATTGAGATAGTTAACTTGATAATATTTAGAATACTCTTAAAAATAAATGCTCCAATTCTTGTTTTATACGTAAACTGCTTCATCATTTAATTTCAAAATAAATAGATTTGAAGATGAGAAGATCATTCTTTTTATATTGGTCCTCTGCAATTTTCAGGCCACTTGAAAAGTAGTGACTTGAATTTTTTCTAGATCTTTTATAATCCAGGGCACACATTGCTCAGAATTCTTTGTGATCAGAGTCCCCTAGAATAGTAACTAAAGAATAAAAGAATTCTGTTGTATGTTCCAAATGTTACTGGTCTTCCAGGATTAGCTTATAACATTGTCCCTTTCTCTTTCTTTGAAGTAGGACTTACCTCTTCATCAAATCCCCAAAGTCAATCCAGTTCTACAGAACATTAGAGAGTACTGTAAATTTTCTTCGATATGTCATGGTGTAGCACCATCCCCTCTTTTTAAGCATTTTACAATACTTAGTAAAATTCCCAATCAAGTACCTTGCCCCCTCCTGTGCCTCTCCAGTCATCAGCTGCTTCTTTTCACTCTTAGGTGTTCCTAACCTGTAGACGTTTCTTGCCTCCCCAAAATTTTATGATCCCTTTTCCACATAAAGCAATTGATTCTTCTCTTAGCTTCTTTCATCTTGCACCTTCACAATATCATCTCACAAGGCAGGCCCCACTTTGGGGACAGTCTCCTTAGAGAGCTGAGGGGGATTTTAAATAAGAAATAGGAAGCAATCTAAGGGTCCATCAACAGGTGAACAGATGAAGAAAATGTGGTACCTAGACACAATGGAGTACTATTCAGCCGTAAAAAAGAATGAGATCCTGTCATTTGCAACAACATGGATGGAATTGGAGGTCATTATGTTAAGTGAAATAAGCCAGGCACAGAAAGACAAACATTGCATGTTCTTATTTATTTGTAAGAGCTAAAAATCAAAACAATTGAATACATGGGCATAGAGAATAGAAGAATGGTTACCAGAGGCTGGGAAGGGCAGTGGTGGAGAGGTTGGGATAATTAATTGGTACAAAAAAATTAGAAAGAATGAATGAGATTTACTATTTGATAGCACTAGAGGGTGACTATCATCAATAATAACTAATTATACATTTAAAAATAGCTGAAAGAGCATAATTGGAATGTTGTAACACAAAGGATAAATGCTTGTGGGGAGGGATACCCCATTTTCCATGATGTGATTATTATGCATTGCATGACTGTATCAAAGTATCTCATGTACCCCATAAATATATACACCTATTATATACCCACAAAAATTAAAAATAAAAAAAACAAAACAAAAGAAATAATTTTTTATCTGAAATAAATGTAGCATCTTCAGGCAGTAGAGTATTCTTCATGTATCTCAGTTCATCATGAGCAGCTGATGTTTGTAGATTTCCCCCTTACTTGTAGAAGTTTAGTCTCTGCCCTCAAAGAGAGTTACTCAGTATTGGATGTGGCTTGTAGAGAACTGAGCCTTTACAGTTGGTGTGGGTTACCTATGTATGGCTTTCTCTTTGGGCTGACCTCATGTTCATGCTAGTGTCTGTTCTTGTGTCTCTCTTCTTTGGTCTATATCAGATCTGAATATGGGCTACTGTGCTAACTTGATATCAGGCTCAGCCCTGGCCCACCCTTCTTCTTACTGACTTCTCATTATATGAATCACATTTTACCATCCCTTCCTATTCCCCCACTGCATTCAGCATTTGTCCTTCTCCATGTTTAGAATGTGACTCTTGCATCAGCTTTGAGAACTGACCTTAGTTTTACTGTCAGAGACACAACTCCCAGATCAAGTAGAGGGAATTTGTTGGGTTTCAAGTCACCATTGTTAATCTTAGATGATGTGAAGAGAAACTTTCATGTCTGGACTGACATATCCCTATGTGCCACCACAAGATGAGATATCTGGCATATCCAGAAAGTATACATATATATATGCAACAATTCATATCACTATCTAAGGGATCATATACATGCAGACAAATCCACTTCGACTTTTGGTTGAAGTTTTCCAAGAGTATAAATGGATGCAATTCCATGAAATTGTCAGTACCTTCTACAAAGCTTCCTCAGAGTTAGTTCATGAAACAGGCAGGCATTTGGACCTCACAGTCTGAAATCATGAGCACTAGAAGACCCATGACATGGGGTTTTGGTGAAGTAGGAATGCTGATCTCTCTGCTGTTAGCCACACAGCTAGTGAGGGAGCCAAGTTCACTGCCCAGCATCAGCCTCTCACCGGACTCGCCTGTCATCTGCTCATCACCACAGGGATGTTTTATGAGGTAAATTACATACTATGCTTGAATTTGGGGGTTCTGGATAATCTTGGGTTTTTATCTAGATTCTCAAGCTCTTACTTTGTTTTCTTAGTCACTCCCAGCCAAGGCTACTGTTTGTCACATGCTACAAGGGAGACATCTCCTCTCCCTGCCTGGGCCATTTCGAGCTGTCTATTCAACCTCTCAAAGTCTGTAATTAGCCTCTCTCAGAGAACAGGGTAAAACACAGAACCTGAGGTGAGGAAATGGGATGTGAGTCTTGGCTCTGAAATACGCCCATGCTGTGACCTTATGAAGGCACATTGCTTCTCTGAAACTAATTTTCCTTGTCAGTAAAATAAGCATAAAAATACCTTCCTCATAGAGTTGCTCAAGAACTTAAATGAGATAAGATACAGGAAAATGCTTTCTAAAATGTAAAATTCTTACAAATGCAAAGTGGTATTATTCTCTGGCAATCTATCTGTAAAACTTAGCATAAGGAATTTGTCTCCCTTATATCCTCTATGGAACAAGGTAGAATGGAAATACAACTAGTTATTTTGCTCTAACGTTTTCTTGCAACTGTCATGTTTTTGAATAGTAATTCTTTTTATTGGGAAATTTTGTCAACCTTTCAAAATATCAGTTTTAACAGTAAAAGTTATCATTCTTCATTATAGTAACCCATATACAGATTGTTTTAGGACATTAATATAACATGACATTGTCGAGCACTCATTTATTTACCTATTCCACCAACAAACTACTGGAATCATGGTGGACACTGCGAAGGATACAAGAAGACTCAGGGAAGTATTCTTCTGATCTTACTGCTTTCTAACAGGGAGGCCAGCACACATGAAACAATTAGAAGCAAGAGAGTTACTCAAAAATTACTTGATTAAAGTAGCTATATATGGAGAATTTTAGAGGCCACCTTTTTACCAGACTCTCTGTGCCTTTTAAAAATGTCACCTAATTTTTGCATCTCAATTCAGAAATCGATGCAACTATTAGGCATCACTCACAATTTATTATATGTCTCTTTAGTCTCTGTTTGTGTCCCACCTTAGAGATTATAATATGTATGAGCAGCAATTTTCTGTATTCATTACTTAAATTCACTTAAAAAACCTCTCCTCAATTTTACCTCTTTATGTTTTAATTTTGGGATTGCAACTTGACTTGTACATTTTGCTTGCAAAAGTCATACCACAGATAAAGAGTAAGAGCAATTCTAAACTCCTAGTCTTCTTGAGCTGAAGCTTTCGTCTCAGCCACCGTAAGAGTAGAAAGGGTTAATGAATTAGTCAGTTCTCTGCTCTTTGCTCAGTTTCCGGTGGTAACCTAAACCCAATGGAACCACACAGACCTGCACTCAGCTTTTCCATCGTTTATATTTCTGGTGCCTGAAACAATGTCCTTAAAATGAAAGGAGCATTCTTGGCAAAAACAGATACCTGCTGTTTGGGTGAACTTGAGAATCCTTTGGTTTGCCTTAACAAAATAAATATTTCAGGGAAGAGCAAGTTCCAGGTCTGAAGATGACCTAGGTTGGGCTGGCTCCATGAAGTAATAGCCAAGGCATTGAGGATAATGGAAATAGATGGTCTCTGTAGGAGGGAAGTAGCAAAGAAGTGAGAGGGAAACTCTGGATGAGATTATTACTTAAAGTATGGTTTGGCTGGAGGAATAGGAGCCGTGCTCCCTAGAAGGACGCAAGAATCGAATATGTGGGTAGCTGTGGTTCACTTCCCAGAGGATAGTCTAGACTGGAGTCACTGTTCAAGTGTTGCTTCCAGCAAATACTAATTACAGACCTTCAGAAAGTTAGGAGGCTGTACGTAGAGAAAGAATGTAGATGAAAAATATTAAAATAAATATTAGTGTCAAAAATGGGAAGAAGAGATGATAAAAATTTATTATGCCTGCCATATGCCAAATGCTATGCAAATGGTTTTTCATTTACTCCGCTCAACTAACATATGAGATATCTTACTATTGCCATCTTTCATAGGAAGGAACTGAGGTTCAGTGAGGTTAAGTTACTAAAGGTGGCAGAACAAAAAAATAACGAAATCAAACTTGAATCCTGATTTGTCTGACTCTAAAGTCTAGATTTTCTCTACTACAGGGTTTGGCCTTCCAAAGTCTGTCCTCTGTAGGATTATGCTCCTCCCGGCTAGTCATGATCTCTGCTATCATTCACTGAGCACTGTATATATATACATTTTATGTATATTATTTATCATGCTCACAAAAACCCTAAACATAAGTTTTATTATTCTTATTTTACAGATAAAGAAGCTGAGGGGTGAGCAGTTAAAGTTGTACTCAAAGGCATACAGTGGGTGGAACGAGACTCACATCCTGGTTTATCTCTCTCCAAAGTCCACGTTGGTTTCTGTTTTTAAAATAATTATCTGAATACAATGAAGTTAAAAAATTATTCCAAAGCCATTAAGTTTGTTATGTTAAGTGACTTCTTCCCATAATACTTTGGGAGACCCTCCCAGTCATGAATCACCATGTTAGAGTGGGCTGTTTATATGGTTGCCAGGAAGACAGGAAGGAAACAGACTGTGTTTCAGTATATCTATGTATCTATGTATCTATCTATCTATGTATCTATCTATCTATCTATCTATCTATCTATCTATCTATCTATCTATCTGTCTGTCTGTCTGTCTGTCTGTCTGTCTGTCTGTCTGTCTGTCTGTCTATCTCTATCAACTATCTATCTATCTAGCTATCTATCTAGTCTATCTATTATCCATCTATTAATATTATCTGTCTATTGATCTATCTAATCTATCATCATCTATCTATCCATCTTTTTATCTGTCATGTACCTATTTTGCCATGAAATAGCAATATAGCAATTCCATCCCTAAGTTGAAGGTATAGCTAACTTTAAAAAATTCTTAATAAGCTCAAAAACAAAACAGCAACCTACCAAGAGATGGATTCAGGGGTAAAATGAAGGATGAAGCCAGAGGCAGAATAGACACAAAACTGTTCTTCTTTTCCATGTGACTTCAATCCTCTTTCTCCCAGTTGTTAATGTGCTACTGAGAATCAGGGCTTCAGCTCTTTCAACACCAGATCCTACAGTCTTGCAATAGGATTTAATTCAGTACTTACATCCCCTTGAGAAACAATTATAGGGAGCTTACTATGTTCTGGCACTGTGCTAGATGCTGTAGACACACAGCTTTGCAAGACACATTCTTTGTCTTCAAGGAGCTCACAGTCTACAGGGGGACATAAACTTAAATTGTGAAGGATGCATTCCTGAGAAGCTCTCATAATTCAAAACACCAGAATTCAAGAAACTACCATATATAGCTAGTGACATATACTACTGGCACCTTCTCCTCTTGTCTCTGGTATCCAGTCAAATGGAAGCACATCTATGGAGTCCCATATGTCAAGAAAGAGCCATGATCCAAGTTACCAAGTTGTTCCTGTGAGTGAGAAGATATTCTGAAACTAAAGTTCAATCAAGCATAAATGCTATCCTTCCGGTACAATCCATACTTTAGTGTAATCAAAATGTTGATGAGGAAAAATTTCTCTTGATAGATATATTCCAGCTAAGAAATGCAGCATGATTTATAGAATTATGCATTGATCTTACTTGGATTTTGCTTCAAATGAATATATTGTAAAAGCAAGTAAGCAACAACAAAAGCAATAGCTTGCAACTAAAAACAACTTAAATGGCCACCCAATGGGTGAGCAATTCAACAAATTGTGGTATATCTTTACAGTGGAAATGATATTCGTCAATAAGAAGGAATGAACTATTGGTTCACATATGAAATGGAGGAATCTCAAAATAATTATGTTGTATGAAAAAAGCCAGTCCCTCCTCCTCCTCCAAAGAAGTATATATTGTATTATTTTATTTATGTAAAATTTTAGGAAATGCAAACTGATCTATATTAATAGAAAGCAGTTGAGTGGTTGCCCGGAGATGAGTGGGGCAGTTCAGAAGGTGTAGAGCGAGAATTACAAAGGGATCTGGGCAAACATTTGGGAGTGATGCATATATTTATTATCTTGATTGTGGTGATGGTTTCGTGAATGTATGTATTTGTCAAGAACTAACAGATGTATACTATAAAAACCTGTTGCTAGTTATGTTTCAATTATATCTCAAAAGTTTATTTTTTAAAAAAGTGTAACAAAATCCTTTCCTATTATGCATGTATATTTGACCTTCAGTTAACTTTCTAGCTGTGTTCCTCTAGCAGTTGCATAGAGTAGCATGATACCTATGTTGCCAGGTGACACTGGTTATGGCAAAAATGATCCCTAATTAGAAAATTGTATTTGAACTTGGAGGAATTAAAAATACACTATAAATACCTGACAGGGACATAAAATAAAGAACAAACTTCAAGACAATTTTCCCTATAAAACTGGCCAAAGATGGTAGTTCTTTCTATTTACCAGTCTAAGCGGCACTGTCATTTGTTACTGCTAGAAATATGAAGGATTATGATTTTGAAATTAAATAACTCTTGATGAATTAAAAAATTGATAATGTATATTATTTCAAATTGGATGAAGTCAAATTTTATTATGTTGTATTACATTTCAAATTTACATATTTTAAAGTACCATCAAATGTGATTGCCATATAAAGCAATATGATGAGTGCAATGACAAAGGTAAGCTCAGGATGCTTTGGGGGCACCTATGTGTATGTGTGTGTGTGTGTGTGTGTGTGCACGCGCAGAAGGCAATCAGGGAAAACTTCCAGGAGTTCCGTCAAGTTTGGAATGAAGGGACAAAGGTGAAGGACATCTCAGACAGAGGACAGAGTGTGTGAAAGGAGAAAAAGTAAGAAGTAAAGTGGTGAGTATGGAGACCTGAAGACTGTTTGATGTTGCTGATGGAAAGTGAGAGATAGTAAATAGAGGCACTAGGTTGCACATGTCAGTCCAGAGCATCTTGTCTAAGGTGTAAAAAAATCTTAAACCTGAAGTAGAGGGGCATATCTTCCCCCAAATCTCCCCTTGTCTCCCTCTCTCTAATCATTTTGCTTACCCCATATGTTATTTCAAAAAGGCCATCTCTGAGCAATCAATCTACAATGAAACTTCTTGACAACTTCTATTTCTTTAAGTTGTTTTTTTATAGCACATACCACTTCTTGACATAAAATTCTCTATTTGAAAAATTGTGTTACTATTGTCTTCTTCAGTAGAATGTAGTTCTATGAAGACTAAGTAAGGCTCAGTTTGTTTTCTTTCCTGCACCCTCAATATCCTCAGTTTCCCAGCCTCTGGTAATCATCCTTGTATACTCTATCTCTATTAGTTTAATTATTTTAATTTTTAGCTCCTGCAAATAAGTGAGAACATACAAAGTTTATCTTTCTGTTTTGCCTGGCTTATTTCATTTATAATGTTCTCTAGGTCCATCCCTGTTGTTGCAAATGATAGGATCTCATTCTTTCTCAAGCTGAATAGTACTCCATTGTGTGTATGTACCACATTTTCTTTATCCAGTCATCAGTTGATGGACACTTCTTGTTCCCAGATCTTGGCTATTGTGAACAGTGCTGCAACAAATACTAGAGTGCACATATCTCCCTGATATACTGATTTATTCTCTGATGATTAATGATGTTGAGCACCTTTCCATATGCTTGATTGCCATTTGTATATCTTCTTTTGAGAAATGTCTGTCAGATATTTTGCCCACTTTTAAAGCAAATTATTAGATTTTTTTCTTATAGATTTGTTTGAGCATTTTATATATTCTAGTTATTAATCCCTTGTTAGATGGGTAATTTGCAAATATTTTCTCCCATTCTGTGGGTTTTCTTTTTACTTTGTTGATTGTTTCCTTTTTGTGAAGAAGCTTTTTAATTTGATGTGATCCCATTTGTCTGTTTTTGCTTTAGTTGACTGTGCTTGTGGGGTATTACTTAAGAAATCTTTGCTCAGTCCAACGTCCTGGAGAGTTTCCTCAATGTTTTCGTTTAGTAATTTCATATTTGAGGTCTCAGATTTAAGACTTTAATCCACTTTTGTTTGATTTTTGTATATGGTGAGAGGTAGGGATCTAGTTTCATTCCTCTGCATGTGGATATGCAGTTTTCCTAGCACCATTTATTGAAGAGATGGTCCTTTCCCCAATGTATGTTCTTGGCACCTTTGTCAAAAATGAGTTCACTGAAGATATACGGATTTATCTCTAGGTTCTCTCTTCTGTTTCCCTGATCTATGTGTCTGTTTTTAGGCCAATACCAAACTGTTTTGGTTACTAAACTTTTGTAGTATAATTTGAAGTCAGGTGATGTTATCCCTCCAGTTTTGTTCCTTTTCCTCAGGATAGTTTTGACTATTCTGGATCTTTTGTGGTTCCATATAAATTTAGAAATATTTTTTCTGTTTCTGTGAAGAAAGTCATTGGTATTTTGGTAGGAATTAGATTGAATCTGTAGATTGCTTCAGATAGTATGGACATCTTAACACTATTGATTATTCTAATCCATGAACATAAAATATCTTTTCACTTTTTTGTATCTTCTTCAATTTCTTTCATCAATGTTTTACCGTTTTACTGTAGAGATCTTTACTTCTTTGGCTAAGTTAATTCCTTGGTACTTAATTTTATTTGTAGCTACTGTAAATGGGATTACTTTCTTGATTTCTTTTTTTAGCTTGTTTGCTGTTGGTGTATAGAAATGCTACTGATTTTTTTGTATGTTGATTCTGTATCCTGCAACTCTATCAAATTTATTTATCAGTTTTCATGGTTTTTGGCAGAATTTGTAGGTTTTTCCAATTATAAGATCTATCATTTACAAATAAGGATGATTTGACTTCTTCCTTTCCAGTTTAGATGCCCTTTATTTCATTCTCTTGTCTGATTGCTCTAGCTAAGACTTCCAGGGCTATGTTGAATAACAGTGGTGACAGTGGACATCCTTATCGTGTTCCAGATCTCAGAGGAAAGGCTTTCAGTTTTTCCCTGTTCAATATAATATTACAGGTCTGTTGTATATGGTTTTTATTTTGTTGAAGTATGTTCCCTCTATACCTAGTTTTTTGAAGGTTTTTATCATGAAGGGATATGGAATTTTGTTGAATGCTTTTTCAGCATCAACTGAAATGATCATATCGTTCTTATCCTTCATTCTGTTGATATGATGTATCACATTGGTTGATTTGATATGTTGAACCACCCTCGTATCTCTGGGATAAATCCCACTTTGTCATGATGAATGACCTTTCTAATGTGTTGTTGAATTCAGTTTGCTAGTATTTTGTTTAGAATTTCTGCATCAGTATTTGTCAGTGATATTGGCCTTTTCTTTTTTTGATGTGTCTTTGGTTTTGGTATCAAGGTAATACTGGTCTTGTGGAATTAGTTTGGAAGTATTCTCTTCTCCTCTAGTTTTTTAGAATAGTTTGAGTAAGGTTGGTATTAGTTTGGTAGAATTCAGCAGTGAAGTCACTGGGTCCTGGGATTTTCTTTGCTGGAAGAATTGTTGTTAAGGTTTCGATCTCATTACTTGTTATTGGTCTGTTTAGGTTTTGGATTTCTTCCTAGTTAAATTTTGGCAAGTTGTATGTCTTTAGGTTTTCCAATTTATTGGCATATAGTTGTTCATGGTAGCCAACAATTATCCTTGGAATTTCTGTGGCATCAGTTATAATGTCTACTTTTTCATCTCTGGTATTATTTATTTGGGTCTTCTCTCTTTTTTTATCTTAGTCTGGCTAAAGATTTGTCAATTTTATTGTCTCTTATAAAACCAACTTTTTGTTTTGTTGATCTTTTGTATTGTTTTTCTCATTTCAAATTCATTTATTTCTGCTCTGATCTTTATTATTTATTTTCTTCTATGAATTTTGGGTTTGGTTTGCTCTTGCTCTTGTTTTTTTTAGTTCTTTAAGATGCATCATTAAGTTATTTGAAGTTTTTCTTCTTTTTGGTATAGGTGGTTATAGCTATAAACTTCCCTCTTAGTACTGCTTTCACTGTATCCCATAGGTTTTGGTATGTTGTATTTCCATTATTGTTTGTTTCAAGAAAGTTTTCAATTTCCTTCTTAATTTCTTCATTGAACCACCGGTCATTCAGGAGCATATTTTGAAATTTCCATGTGTTTGTATAGTTTCCAAAATTCCTCTTGTTATTGATTCCTAGTTTTATTCCACTGTGGTCAGAGAAGATGCTTGATATTATTTCATTTTTTGGAATGTTTTAAAACCTGTTTTGTGACCTAACATATGATCTATCCTTAAGAATGTTTCATGTGCTGAGGAAAGGAATGTGTGTTCTGTTCATCTGTTGGATGAAATGTTCTGTAAATATCTATTAGGTCAATTTAATCTATAGTGCAGATTAAATCCTACATTTCTTTGCTAATTTTCTGTCTGGAAGATCTCTCCAGGGCTAAAAGTGGGATAGTGAAGTCTCCAGCTATTATTGTATTGAGGTCTATGTCTTTTCTTAGCTCTAATAATGTTTGCTTTATATATCTGGGTGCTCCAGTGTTGGGTGCATATATACCTAAAATTATTATAACCTTTTGCTGAATTGACCCATTTGTCATTACATAGTGACCTTCTTTGTCTCTTTTCATAGTTTTTATCTTGAGATCTATTTTGTTTGATATAACTATAGCTATTCCTACTCTTTTTTGGTTTCCATTGGCATGGAATATCTTTTTCCATCCCTTTGTTTTCCATCTATGTATGTCTTTGTAGGTTAAGTGTGTTTTGTAGGTAACAGATTATTGGATCTTGCTTTTTTTTTTTTTTAATCCATTCAGCCACTCTATGTCTTTTCATTGGAGAGTTTAGTTCATTTAAATTCAATGTTATTATTGATAAATAAGGACTTACTCCTGACATTGTAAAATTTGTTTTCTGATTGTTTTGTAGTCTTCTCGTCCTTCTTTCCTTACTTCCTGTTTTCCTTTTAATGAAGGTGATTTTCTCTGGCAATGTGGTTTAATTTCCTCCTTTTTATTTTTTGTGTATCTGCTGTATGTATTTTGATTTGAGGTTTATTTGATGAGGCTTACAAATACTACCTTATAATCCATTATTTCAAACTGTTGACAACTTAATACTGATTACATAAGAAAAAAGAAAAGAGAACACTAATAAAAAGTCTACACTTTCACTTTGCTCCCCCCACTTTAAAACTTTTTGTTGTTTCTATTTGTATATTTTTATACTGTCTATGTCTTGAAAAGTTGTTGTAGTTATTATTTTTGATATGTTCATCTTTCAGTTTTTCTACCAGGACGTGAGTAGTCTACACATCACAGTCACATTGTTATAATATTCTGTGTTTTCCTGTGTGTGTACTATTACCAGTGAGTTTTGCACCTTCAGATGATTTCTTGCTCCTCATTAACACCATTTTCTCTAAGATTGAAGAACTCCCCATAGCATTTTCTATAGAACAAGTCTGGTGTTGATGAAATCCCTTACCTTTTGTTCATTTGGTAAAGTCTTTATTTCCCCCTTCATGTTTGAAGAACATTTTCACCAGATAAACTATCCTACAATAAAAGTTTTATTCCTTAGCACTTTAAATATGTCATGCCTCTCTCTCCAGGCCCGTAAAGTTTCCACGGAAAGGTCTGCTGTCAGATGTATTGGAGCTCCATTGTACGTTATTTGCTTCTTTTCTTCTGCTGCTTTTAGGATCCTTTCTTTATCCTTGATCTTTGGGAGTTTAATTATTAAATGCCTTGAGGTAGTCTTCTTTTGGTCAATCTGCTTGGTGTTCTATAATCTTCTTGTACTTGAATATTGATATCCTTCTCTAGGTTTGGGAAGTTCTCTGTTATTATCCCTTTGAATAAACTTTCTGCCCTGATGTCTCTTCCTACCTCCTCTTTAAGGCCAATAACTTTCAGATTTGCCCTTTTAAGACTATTTTCTAGATCTTGTAGGGATGCCTCCTTCTTTTTCATTCTTTTTTTTTTTATTTTGGTCTTCTTTGACTATGTATTTTCAAATAGCCTAACTTCAGGCTCACTAATTCTTTCTTCTGCTTGATCAGTTATGCTGTTAAGAGACCCTGATGCATTCTTCAATATGTTCATTGCATTTTTCAGCTCTAGAATTTCTCCTTGATTCTTTATAATTATTTCAATCTCTTTGTTAAATTTGTCTGACAGGATTCTCAATTCTTTCTCTATTTACTTTCATTGAGCTTCCTAAAACAATTAGTTTGAATTCTCTGTCTGAAAGGTAACATTTCTCTGTCACTCTGGGATTAGTCCCTGGTTCCTTGTTTAGTTCTCTTGGTGAGGTCATGTTTTCCTGGATGGTCTTGATGCTTGTGAGTGTTCATCAATGTCTGGGCATTGTAAAGTTAGGTATTGGCTGGGCGCAGTGGCTCATGCCTATAATCCCAGCACTTTGGGAGGCTGAGGAGTGTGGATCACCTGAGGTCAGGAGTTCAAAACCATCCTGGCCAACATGGTGAAACCCTGTCTCTAGCAAAAATACAAAAATTAGCCTGGCGTGGTGGTGGGCGCCTGTAATCCCAGCTACTCAGGAGCCTGAGGCAGGAGAATCACTTGAACCTGGGAGGCAGAAGTTACAGTGAGCCAAGATTGTGCCATTGCACTCCACCCTGGGCAACAGAGAGAGACTCTGTCTCAAAAAAAAAAAGTTAGATATTTATTATAGTCTTTGTTTTCACCAGCCCTTCTTGGGAGGGCTTGCCAAATATTCAAAGAGACTTGGGTGCTGCGATCTAAATCTTTGGTCACTGCAGCCATATCTGCATTAGGGGTCACCACAAGGTCAATAACCCTGTGACTCTTGCAGACTCATAGAAGTACCACCTTTATGGTCTTTGGTAAGATCTGTGAGAATTCCCTGGATTACCAAATAGAAATTGTTGTTCTCTTCCCTTACTTTCTTCCAAATAAATGGAGTTGCTTTCTCTGTGCTGGCTGCCTAGAGCTGGGGAAGGGGTGACACAAGAACCCCTGTGACCACCACCACTGGGATTGTGCTGGGTCAGGACCAAAGCTAGCACAGCACTGGGTCTTGCCCAAGGCCCACAGTTACCACTGCCTGGATACTACCTATGTTCACTCAAGGCCCAAGGGCTCTACAATCAGCAAGTGGTGAATCCAGCCAGGCTTTCATCCTTCCCTTCAGGGCAGTGAAGGTATCCCAGCACAGGTTAAGAGATGTCTTTGCAGATCTAGGGCCTGGAGTTGGGAACCTTTGGAATCTACCTGGTGCTGTATTCTACTTCAGCTGACTGGCACCCAAGCCTGAAGACAAAGTCCTTCTCATTCTTCCCTCTCGTTTCTTCAAACAGATGAGCCTCTCCCTGTGGCCACCACTGGCTGAGGCCATCAGTGAGTACCACCAGGCTACTGCCAATGTTCACCCAAGGGCTCTTCAGTCAGTTTGTGGTGAATGCTATCAGGCCTGGGTCTCTCCTGTCCAGGGATGTGGGCTCCCCTCTGGCCCAGGAAAGATCCAGAAGTGCTGTCCAGGGGCCAAAACCTGAAACTGGGAATGCTAGGAATCCACTTGGTGCTCTACCCCACTGTGGTTCAGCTGGTACCTAAGCTGCAAGACAAAGTCTCCTTTACTTTTCATTCTTGTTTGCTTAAGCATAAGGAGTTTCTCCCCATAGCCACCATAGCTAGGAACGTGCTAGGTCATAACCGAAGACAGCACAGCTTTGATTTTCACTTAGAGCCTGCAGTGAGTACTGCCTGATTACTCAGGGCCCAAGGGCTCTTTAGTCAGCAGGTGATGAATCCTGCCAGGACTGGAACTGTAATCAACTCTAATTAATCTTTATATTCAGGTTTTACTATACTTCCCATTCATGTGCTTGATCTTATTGCTGTTTCCATGATTGTGTCATGGGATAGTTTGGTCAAATGACTCTTGTTCAGAAGTGCCAGAAAGATGTTTCCAGTATTATTCTAGGGATTCCATCAGTTCTCATTGAATAGAAATATGAAAAACAACCACATGCAAATCTAATACCCTGTGACCCACCTACCATAACCCTATCCCTTTGCCTACCCTTAACTCCCATTGCTCTTTCAAAAAGGAACAAACAGGTCAGCAAACATGTGGACTTTATAATCTCTGCTATTTTAACTTTTTGAAGACTCCTTGTAACATTGGCAAGCAAGTTAGAGCTCTGCAAGTATCCCTTTGATTGCAAAATACACAGGAACTTGCTCCTGACTAGCTTATTGTTTTTCCATACGCAAATGGCTTTTCTTTGCAAAATGTGTTTAGGAAAACTGTCCAACACCATCTCAATTCCCATGATTTTGTATCCACTTTTGTTCTCTGTGAAGGTGAATGATTTAATATAAAAAGTCAAGATTAGGGAATTCTGCATACTATCATTGCTAATCTGGTTGCAGCATATTTATTAGCAGAGTGGCATTTGTTTGAGGTTAATTTGGGTCTATTATATTACATCATAGAAACACTACATTTTCTATGGCACAAATACACTATATCTTTTCTTTTCCCCCAAGGTCAAGGTTTTCATTCTAATAGTCCTAAACTGCAATCTTTTATATGAGGTAGTAATGTTTAAGTTCACCAGTATGGAAACAGTTCTTTATTTAGGTTTGTAACCATCCATTGTAATTTCTACCATGTACAACCTGAAGAGGCTCTCTGAATGATCATTTGTTATCCTCTAACTCCAGTGTTTAACTTAAGTCCTTGGCAGGATGAGGTAGGGATAGTAATAATGGTTATACAATGCTGGACATTTTCCCAGTTCTACTGTGGTCACAGCTCTGGTCCCCTTCAGAAAGGTAGCTGAAATCTTTCCTGCTGGTGGTTACCAAAAGGTGTGGCTGCTGGGAAATAGTTCTTTCAAGTATGAGCCTCAGTTGTCATTTATTATCATTTTCCCAGGAATAGAGATGGATTTACAATGAGTTATCCCTCAGAAAAGGATCTTATACTTAAAAACATTATATGAATAAAGGCAACCTGTCACTCTCCATAAAGTGTTTGTGTACTTTGATTCTCAATCCAAGAAAATTTGTTTCCTTAGAACTCGTATTCCAGGAAGAACAGAAATTCAAGTTCTGAATAGTGATTCCATTTGAAATCAAGATGTCATGGTTTTGAGTAACTCTTACAATATCTGTGGTGGTGTTACTTCTGGAAGATTCTTGGACCCAACTAAGAGTGGCACTTTTTACGTTTCTATGTCCATAATTAGGATGTCCTCTAAGAAAACCAAAATTAAAGCTGAGCACTATAGTAGGCTTCATCCAATATCTTCATGCAAATATGGTCCAAGCAATGAACCAGTCATATTTCCATTTCAGTGTTCTTTCATGAGTATACTTGGGTCAGTTTTGCAAAGACTGTAAAGTTCAGACTTAAAATATTCCAAGTGGAGAATTTCGTGTTTCATACATGAAACATGAAATTTCCCTCATACCTATGAAGTTTCCCTTATACCTTTGAGGGAAAACCCTTTTAACTACTTCATGGGTGCAGGAAGATAATTACTAATGGATTCATCAACTGCAGAAGATATTTAGGCTAACTGCCTTGGAATTTATGTTTGGCTTCAGTGGGCAATTGTACATATTTTCTGCTAATCTGAGATTTCCTGGTTGGTAGCTCTATAAATCTAGAGGTAGCCAAAACTTAGTGGCTTCTCAAAACACTTTTAGCTCCCACCTCTTCCACATGTAACATGATGTGACAGGATGGATACTGGCATTTGGAGAATATCTATGTAATGCTGTTGTAGATAAGTAATTGATTATGAGATATATATTTTCACCTCATCTAACAGGGAAGTAGACTGTCAGTGTATGGTTGCTATTGGGTTTAAAAGTAATATCTATTGTTATGTGAGAGAAATCCTCTGCATTATTTAATAGTTATCAAAGAAATGATTTAACTTACTGCTAAACCATAGAATAATTATATTAGGGGTTTATGAGAATGTTTCTAGTAACAGTGCAATTTTTTAAAAGTGTGATTAAGTTTCTATAAAATGGACTCATCTACTTTGTTGATAATTTAAGAGAAAATTTCATATTGCTGTAGCCCAGAGATTCTCAACTGAGCGATTTTGCCTTCTAGGAAACATTTGGCAATGTCTGAAGACATTATTGGTCATCACGACTGGGGAGTGCTACCGGTGTTTAGTGGGTAGAGGCCAGGAGTGCTGCTGAACACCTTACAATGCACAGGACAACTTCCCTCCTCACTTCCCTACAAATAATTATTTGGTCCAAATTGTCAGTAGTGACAGGTTGAGAAACGCTGCTCTAGCCCTTATGAGGGGTGGCTACAGGAAACTCTACAGTCTTGTGGGATAAGCATTGGACTGGGAATTCAGGATAAGCATTGGACTGGGAATTTGGACTTCTGGGTTTGAATGCTTATTTATAGCCTAGGAAATTTGTGGAAGGGTATCTTACCTTTCTCAGCTTACTTTTTAAATAAAAATGATAACTTATTTACCAAGCTGAGATAATCATTTTGAAGTAAAAGTAGAGTGAAATTGTGGTGCCTTTATTGTTGACTCTGATTCTCTCTCGTGGGTGGTAGGAGTTTGGGAAGAAAGTATTGATCATCTTTAGCACATACAGATTAATGATCATCTTCATCTTCCTTTGGAGATAACCTGAATTGAGTAAGTGGAAATTGTTCCAGCATTCTTCTTCCTGACAAGTCAGTTGGTCTCCATGTTTGTGCAATGCAGGGATTGGATCACATTCTTTCCATGTTTCTTTGGTGGACCACAGGGAGGAAAGTGTGTTCCTGTACTGGCATATCCTGCTGATTAACAAAGACCACACACCCTATTGTTTTGATATTTGTAGAGTAGTGTAAGTGTCTTGCTGTTGGATTCTGATGGAGCTGCCAAGCAGTGTAGAGCTGGTAACTGCTGCTTAATGTCTGGAACAAATTGAAGAAACTCAATTCCAATGATGCATATTCAAATTGATTTTCTTTTATGGCTGAATATTGAAGTTTAAAAATAGAATACCTCAGTTTTTCCATAGAGGTGAATGCTGACTGAAGATCCAGTATCGAAATATATTTCTTTCTTACACACAATTTTCCCTTTTCACATAATCTAGCTCTGGAATGAAAACACAGCTTTTTAGCCATTTGGGTGGCACCACGGCTGTATGCAGCAGTTATAGCCGGTTTTGTATTCCCTAAACAGTAGACTGGGTACAATATTTGTTCAGAGACAAATTCATTATTGTTTTTTGAATAAAAATAACAAATCATCCTAAATCCTGATCCTCCCATGTAAACATTATACATTTAAACTTTATTTTATTTTATTTTTTGAGACAGGATCTTGCTCTGTTGCTCAAGCCGGAGTGCAGTGGCATGATTACAGCTCACTGCAACTTCCGCCTTTGGGTTCAAGCGATCCTCCCACCTCAGCTTCCCAAGTAGCTTGGACTACAGGGGTGTGCCACCATGCCAGGCTAGTTTTTTGAGGTTTTCATAGAGATGAGGTCCCACTGAATTGCCCAGGCAGGTCTTAAACTCCTCAGGCAAGTTTTAAACTCCTGGGCTCTAACTCCCATTTTGGCCTCCCAAAGTATTGGTATCACAAGCATGAACCACTGTGCCTGGCCCAGTTTAAACTTTAGATTCAGAGACATAGTTTTGCAAAGCAGAGCCCCCTGGTCATGTGCTCCTTGGGCTATTTGCTCTCTTATACTCCTAAACATTCCTTCTCTAAAACAGGTTGGATAATTGTTTGCTTGAAGTAATTGCATTCTTCAAGCAAACAAATTGATTCTTATGAATCACATTGAAATTGTTGTCAATTAAAGCAGTATTTTTTTGTCATTTCTGTGATTTTAAATTTCCTACTTTTAGTCTGTAAAATTGTTTGATTTAGCTTCCACTCTTTGGTTGATTCATTTATGTGGAATATTTTAAGCAGCAGTAGAACACAAACTCTTCCTCTGCTCTGTTCTAAGCAGGTAATGATTATCCTGTGATGGCTCACCCTTTGTTATGTAGCTGCTCAGGGCATCCTGGATCTGCTTCTTTTTTTTTTTTCCTTGGAGCTTCATTTTCATTTATCTCTCTCGAGAACATTCTTATTGAATACTATTTAGTGAGCATACATGAGAAGGGAAAGACCAGTGTCTGCCAAAATTCTTACTTTACATCCTATGTATTTCGATGTAAAAAAAAAAAAAAAGATTTTTTTTCTTCCTCTTTTCTCTCCTCCTTGGCAAGAATTCTGAGGAGATCTTTCTGGAAATGGATCTTTTTAAGTTCTGGGGAAGCCTCCTTATTATGTAGATAGATAACATTTCCATAGTTTAGAGGGATTGTAGTCCCACTTCCGCATGATGTTATAATCAATGAAATGCCTCTCCTACATTTAAAATAATTGAAAAACAATTTACTTACTGTACTTCTATGTGATTACATCATTTATAATACAGAAACACTTCTTATAGTGTTTTTCTGTATTTATCTTTTTTTTCTTTTTTTTGGATACGAAGAGTCTCACTTTGTCGCCCAGGCTGGAGTGCAGTGGTGTGATCTCGGCTCAGTGCAACCTCTGCCTCACAGATTCAAGCAATTCTCCTGCCTCAGCCTCCTGAGTAGCTGGCATTACAGGCGCGCACTACCATGCCTGGCTAATTTTTATATTTTTGTAGAGATGGGGTTTCACTATGTTGCTCAGACTGGTCTCTAGCTCCTGACCTCAAGTGGCCCGCCTGTCTCGGCCTCCCAAAGTGCTGGGATTACAGACATGAGCCACTGTGCCCAGACTGTATTATTCTTATTCTTAATGTCTCCTACACTTTACTGCACTTCCAAGTATTCCTCAAGCTTCCCCAAACTTTCGCAAACCCAGCTATGTTTCTTGCTTCTTTCCTCCTCTTTCTGGATCAATTACTTACTAGGTAAACTGGCTTGGTCCCTGAGATGTCTTTCAGTTTTTCTGCTGGAGCTTTTTCCTTGCATTCCTTGCAGCAAAGGAGAATCTAAAAACTGAACCTGACAGGAAGAATCCTTCTTTCTTGGAAGGCAGGTAAGGGTGGGGGAGTTGGGAAGGGTGACAGCACATAACTTAATATATAATTTTTTTCTTTTATTCCTATCACATGCAATGCCTTTATATTGAAACAATACGACTCCTGATCACTGAACACAGTTGGAATTCAGAAATAAAAACAAGACCTTCATCTACTCTTAGAAATGTGTGGCTTGGTACTCAATCCCTTCCTCTGCCTCATTTCCCCCTTCAGTTCCTCAGTTATTTTTTCCCAGATATCTCAAACCTATGTGCTGCTGTCCTCTATGACTGAATGTTAAGATTTAAAAATAGAAACAATCATCACCTTTCAGCCAGATAGCTTCAATTTCCACACAGAAAAAGGACGACTTCATTTATTTTAAGTTTTTGTCAAAGGTAAAGATAATTATTTCACATTCTCTTGCTTGAAACCCTTTAATTGCTTCTTGTTGCCTTCAGAATAATGCCCAAGTACATCCACCTACATCCAGTGCCCTCTGCTATCAGAATCCTTCTTACTGCCACCACATTTCCCCATCATATCCTACTTGCTAGCCATATTAATTGTCCTTCAGTATATGGATCACCACGATCACTCTTCTCTCAGAGATGTCCTATATCTTGTTGTCTCTGATGAAATATTCTTCCTGTCCCAGCCTGCTTTACATGGATAACTCCTTTTCCTACTTCAAGTCTCACCTTAGACATCATTGCCTCCCAGGAAGCCTTCTCTCACCCTCCTGGTCTGCACTAGGTGGCCCTGAAATGCATTCCTTTAACAACCCCCACTGTTTGTTTTTTGGCTTGTAAAATCCAAACTATAGATTATCTTGCTCAGTGTATATTCCATATTGAGTGGTATGAATTAGACACTCAATACATATTTATTGCTTATTGAATGCAGGAACTAACGTTTCTTGAGCAGCTTGTATGTGCACTACTCATCAAGCCAAGAAAGGCATCTAATATAATTTATCCACTGGAATTACTCTGTGCACACTCCATGGTGATGTGGGATAATGTTTTAGCTCTCTCCTTCATGCTCATGTAACATTCCCATTGTGAGGTATTAATGATTATAATGACAAAGCTAACCCTTATCTCTTATTACATGTCAAAGCTTGTCCTGAGTGCTATATGTGAATTATCTTATGTAATTTCCACCCTAAGTATTTAGTTTAGTAGGTTGGAAGTAGATACTATTAGTATCTCCATTTTCTGAGTGAGGAATTTGAGGGCTAGGTAAGTCACACAGGAAGTCATGAAGCCAGGATTCAAGTCTAGGCATTTCGGGTCTACTCTGCTAAAGTGGAACTGAACTTGATAGAATAACTTGGGGCATTATGATGAATACAGTGATAATTGTAAAACCTTATCATTATATATATTTTGTAAGCACATTTCATTTGCTTCCTTAAACAATACTGTAAGTCATATAATGTGAGTTTTACTTTCTTCCTTCAACTGCGGGTAAAATTTAAAGACATACTGGTCAAATAATGTCCAAAAGCAGCCAGCTAATGAGAAATGAATGGAACTCCAGAACCCAGTTGTCTTGACTGTTAAAACATTTTCATTGGCTCTCCATGGCCTTGAGAATAAGCAATGCCTTAACAAGGTGATCAGGACCACTGTACGTCTTCCAGCCTCATCTTCACTAACTTCCCGCGGTGATCTTTCACTCAGCCAGACCAGAATACCTGCTTTCCTTTTCACATACTCTATACACATTCACAGCTTGTCTCTTGATTTATACTGTGTTTTGAAACCTAAATAAGGAAAGTCAAATGGATGTCAGATTTTAAAAACAAGGAAGCTTTGCTTGGATCAAGTTAGACAAATAAGACTTACAAGTTATGATGAATAAAGTGGGACAACAGGAGCATTTCTGCTTCCTGATCCACAGAATCTGAATCTGGATGGCCGGTTCATTCCACATCTTTCAATTTGCAATTTATTTGTACTGATAATCACACTCTTGCAAATGACAAATGGACAGTAACTTCATGGAAGCACAGGAGTGAAAATAGCCTGTTTCTTTGGTCCGTAATTGAAATATCCTAAGCTCTCAGACACATTAATAGACAACATCTGCTAAAGTCAAGAGAAAGAGTGAAAAACAGGATATGAGGCTTTGGGGATTAGAGTGAAGGGTATCCAGCATGAACAAAGCTCCCATGACCGGGGTAACTGAGGCCAAGTGACTTGGTTAAGCAAAATAAAAACAACTAAAAAGAAACTATTGAACGGGAGCAGAGTTTATTTTATTCATTTTTCATCTGTCTCTTTTAGCTAAATGGATAGTATAGAAAGACACACAAAATGTTTTTTAGTCAAAAAAGAGAGTCAGTCAGAATGTTTGATCTTCAGGGAATTATGTTGAGAGAGCTAGAGTATAATTCTTTTTACAATCCCTCCTTATCATGAAGACTGCTTGAAATAAAATTAAAAAAGATTAAAAATCATCATGGCCTTTCCAGATCTTCAGATGATTTCTTAATCAATGAAAATAATTCAATAAAACTTCTACTTAGTTCTGAAGAAAAATGCATGACCATGAAAACAAACTATGGTGTCTTTAAACATTCTTCAGACAAAAGCTATTGTAGAGTCCAATTTAATTTACAGTATACAAAGACTGAGAACCTTAGTGACTTTGCCCTTGCTCCAATATGGTAGAATAGCCAGCTTCTATTAGAGAGGAAGTAAATGTGGAGAACTGATTTTATTATGCAGAATAATGCATATACCTCTAGAAATATATTTAACCTAAGCCCATTCAGAAGAGATTACTTTGTCTTTTAAGAGATATTTTTCTCTGTTCCAGAATGAAGATAACCTTATTGAGAAGAACAAGTTATGGCTTATCTAAGGGTCAGCAAATGTTTTCTGAAAAAGGTCAGATAGTCAATATTTTTGGCTTTGTGGGCTATATGGTTTCTGTGGCAACTACGCAATTTTGCCATTGTATTGTGAATGTAGCTATAGACAAGAAATCTATGAACGGGCATGCCTGTTTTCCAGTGATACTTTATTTATAAAAACAGGCAGTAGGGCCAGACACTGGGTTATGGTTTGCTGACCCCTAGCTTATGCTAAGCATTTACCAATATTTAAATAAAACAGCTTTTCTCTCTGGATTTTAAGCAGGGTTCAATGATTACTTAAGCTTTTCTAGTTGAATATATGGCTTTTAGTGGCTTCATATCATAAAGTGGTCAAAATAGTTGCTTTCTGGTTGTAAATGATAGAACATAAAAAATGCTACTGACAACTGGCTGTTTTGTCCTTTGGGTATTAAATAAATGCCAAAACCTCAGTATGATGGCTTAATATTGAATGGAATCCAGTCTGAGGCAGGATGATCTTTGATACCGTTTGAGGGTAGTTAGAAACCAAAGGGGCCAACAAGACCAAGTTATAAGTTGGTGTTACTTATGAGGCATGGATCTCAAGGGCATTTTTTGAACAACAATGTTCCTCATTGGAGGGCTATTTTCTCAGAGGGATAAAATTTGAGGACTGCATTATTTTTCTTTCAAATGTCTTTGAATGGAGAAAGGAGTATATTGTATTTCGGGATCTACTTCCAGCCTGCAAGGCTTGGACTTCACCCACACAGGCAATAGAGTAGTTTCCTCTACTCTCTGTGACTGAGTGATCACCTTTTATTTTATTTTGTCCTTAGGGATGGGATTAGCCCTACCTGTTGCCCTCCTCCACTCCCGCAAAGTAGGTGGGCCTCCTGATGCTTTTAGGAGATCAGAAACTCATTAAGCTGTCCCAGGTGAGCCCCCTGAAGTAGGTGTACTTACCTCTGTATGCCTGCTGCCACAGAAGCCTTACTTAAAGTTACAGGCAACTTTCCCTAAGGAAGAGCACCATTCTGAAAGCATTGGAAAGACAAATTTTTCTTTTTCTGTCTTTTAGTCCCCGTCTCCTCTCATGACTCTCTGGGGCCTGATGACATATGATCATTCTGTACCATTAATCACTTGAAGAATTTCCAATGAAGAAACTTTTATGTAAAATATATACACATAGAGTGCAGCTAAAGAGAATTTGTTTTACAGTTCATGTACCACCATAAGAATTGTAAAATTTCTTATTCATATTTCAAATTGGAATTTGAACTACATAAGCTTTCTCTGTTCCTTCAAAGTGAATGTTCTGAGGTTGGAATTTAAATCAATATTTTAAAATACAGACTGACTGTGGCTCACTCAAGGTTTTCTAAGTGTATGGTATTGTATATCTTGCCTGCTTTTGGCTGCCTTACCCCAGGTAAACGCTGACATGTCCGCTTGGCAGCTCTCACCATACAGCAGTTAGTCTGGTCCTTGACTCATTTTCCCAGGCTCCATGCAGCTATGGTCCACGTTTAGTATTTATTTGTGGATGATAATGGCCATAAATGAGAGGAGCAGTCCTGCCCCCACGAACTGCTTTGATATGCACTTACCTTTCTCATTTTATTTTTGTGGCTATACATCCAAATAATAAAAGAATTGGATGAGATGACAAACTCTAGCACTAAAATTCTATTTTTTTTGAGTATTCTTTTTTTTTTATTATTATACTTTAAGTTCTAGGGTACATGTGCATAACGTGCAGGTTTGTTACATATGCATACTTGTGCCATGTTGGTGTGCTGCACCCATCAACTTGTCAGCACCCATCAATTCATCATTTATATCAGGTATAACTCCCAATGCAATCCCTCCCCCCTCCCCTCCATGATAGGCCCCGATGTGTGATGTTCCCCTTCCCGAGTCCAAGTGATGTCATTGTTCAGTTCCCACCTATGAGTGAGAACATGCGGTGTTTGGTTTTCTGTTCTTGTGATAGTTTGCTAAGAATGATGGTTTCCAGCTGCATCCATGTCCCTACAAAGGACGCAAACTCATCCTTTTTTATGGCTGCATAATATTCCATGGTGTATATGTGCCACATTTTCTTAATCCAGTCTGTCACAGATGGACATTTGGGTTGATTCCAAGACTTTGCTATTGTGAATAGTGCCGCAATAAACATACGTGTGCATGTGTCTTTATAGCAGCATGATTACAGCCAACAGACACATGAAAAAATGCTCATCATCACTGGCCATCAGAGAAATGCAAATCAAAACCACAATGAGATACCATCTCACACCAGTTAGAATGGCAATCATTAAAAAGTCAGGAAACAACAGGTGCTGGAGAGGATGTGGAGAAATAGGAACACTTTTACACTGTTGGTGGGATTGTAAACTAGTTCAACCATTATGGAAAACAGTATGGCGATTCCTCAAGGATCTAGATCTAAATGTACCATATGACCCAGCCATCCCACTACTGGGTATATACCCAAAGGATTATAAATCATGCTGCTGTAAAATTCTATTTTTATGTAATGCTATTTGATTCAATTAAACCAATAGTACACAATGCATGATATAACTAGGAATAGGATTCTGGAGCATAAAGAGGAAAAAGAGTTCCCAAAGTAGCCACATTTCCTCTAGAGACATCTAAGATTGTGTTTTCTCAGATGACCTTCTCCTTTCTTTCCTCCTCCTACCACTTTGGCTCCACTGACCCTAGATGTAAGGAGAAGCTTAGATAGAAAGGGGAAGGACAACTGAAAAGACCATGAACATGTGTTACTCCACATCTGCAAAAGACCCATAGAAAATCCATCTGTGAATATCTCTCCGCTTTTCAGTGGAAAATATATATTCTTTAATTTCTCCATGTGTGAGCTACTTGGTCATTGCCTTTCTGGGCTGATAGCCATGCCACTATGTAGGCTTTGATAAATATTTTGTTCTCCAAATTGGGCTTTGATAACTTACAGGAATGTATTTTGGGCCTATGAGTAATCTAGGTCCCCTGGAAAGGAGTCATCCCGATTAAAGGATAGCAAAAAAGTTAGACTTTACAGGGTTCTGGTCCTTGTCAGTAGGAGGATGGGCAAACATTTCCTTCCCTGGGCTGCTGTGGTAATCTCTAAACATAAGGCTAACACAATCATGCCACAAGGAACTTTGCAGAGGAAACCCAATATCAGAGCAAGGGAATGGGGTGACTCAGGGGAATTTCCAATTTCTCTGGAAAAATAATTTTCCTGGGTGACAGCTTGGGCAAGGGTAACAGCATGGGATACTCTTGATTACTAAATCTTGTTTTTATGCAAATAAAGTATAAATTACAGAATTTCTCTTTCCATCCTAGTAGTGTTTGATGTAGCAGTAAGTGGGTTGAGGAGGAGGTGCTTTTATTGCAGTGCGCCATTTTAGCAGAACATGGTTGAATACTTGCATCCAACTTCCCTAAAAGTACAGACTAATAAGACTGCAAATGAGGTAAATAGAAACCAACCATAAGCTAAAATTCTCTATAATATAGTCTCATCTCCCTGGCTGTCTGTGTCCTTCCCTTCTTCACCTAATACCTCCTCTTTGCTCTCTCTCTCTTTCTCCCTGAAACTCTCATTCTCTATAAGTCTCTGTCATCTTTTGCACCTCTAATTTTTTGGAATATGAATGTTTTATTTTAGAATAACTTTAGATTTACAGAAAAATTGTAAAGTTAGTGCAGAGAGTTCCTGTGTATTCTACACCCAGCTTCTCCTCATTTTAACATCCCACATAACCATGGTATATTTGTCAAACTAAAAAATTAACCTTAGTACATTACTATTAATTAGACTATAATATTTATTCAGATTTTGACAGTTTCCCCACTAATATCCCACTTATTTCCATGATCCAGTCCATGAAATCATATCTCATTTTGTATCCTCCTCAATTTATTTGCATTTTACAGTCCTTTTTTTTTCTTTTTCCTCCCCAGCTAAGGATGTAGCAGTGCTCCTTTGTTGGGAAGGATGCATCCTGGTTTATATAAAAAGGACTTAGCATATTTCTCAGATCACTTCTTGAGGTATAGGCCAAAAGGATCAAGGATTTGTTTTTGTCTAAAGTTAATCTCCCATAATAACTGTCTCTCATATTTTTTCATTTGTGGGGAGTGTCTTTTTCTCACATACCTTGCCTCTATTCTGTTTCAAACCCAGTGGAGATCAAAATTGGAATACTACACTTTCTCTGAGAAAAAGCAGTCATAAGGAGAAATAAGATCAGTTCTAGGGGAGGACTGGAACACTTAAAAATGTGCTATGTCAGGACAGTAAAAAGTGCAAATGATTGTTAGTTAACAAGTCTGTGTTATAGGTTTGCAATGCACCAAGGGCTTATGAAAGCTGGTATCACTGATTTGCAGAATGCCAAGGCTTGGTGTGGAGGGCGGGCGGGGAGGTGTTCTGTAGAGAGACCTAATTTACCACAGTTACTTAATGGAGTATAAAACTGGAGCCAGGCAAGGAATTGTCTTGATCAATTTCCAATGAGAAGGCAAAACTAGAAACCATGTCCTTGTCCCTCTGATCCAGTGCTTCTTAGGTTACTTTTGCCAACAAAAGCCCTATTAACCATGCTTATGCTATCGAATAGTAGTTGACAGGTTAATTAAGTCACTTAAAGCAGAGAATCATTAAAAATGGTAACATGTATTTTAATTTTTCATTTTATTGTAAAAACATAACTGAGCACAGAATAACTTAAAAATGTATGATCAAGGCTAATTTATGTTTTCTGAGTATGAGTTCGGGGATTAAATAGAGCTCATGTTGTCTTCTTTACATAGCTTATGATTTCCAATTGGATTTCTTTAAAGTGAACTAAGAACAAAAAAAAAATACTCAGGAAGCAATCTGTGTCTAGAATTCTTCAAATTTTAGTAAAAGTTACCTATCTTTATAGTTATTTCACCAGTACTCACATGGGAAAATATTTGTAAGCAACTCACCAATATCAGCGATTTTCAAGGTATATAACTTAGCTTTTCTAGGAATTGTTTTTTTTTACTGTTTCATCCATTTATATAATATTTTACTAAACTGTAAAAACAAATTCAACTGGTATAAAAATGTTCACTTTTAGAAGCTAGTCACTACAAACTAAAAGTGATCAGCTCCTTGCGGGTGTCGGTCAATGTACTTTATAGAGGACAAGGAGATTGTAGGTTAGTCTGGGAAGTCATTTAGATGAAAAATTAAGCAAGAGAAGTATTCAAATTTCCAAACTTTGTCCCATCTCCTCCATGAAGCCTTTCCCAGCTACTCTAGTCTGCAGATGTCCCTGTCTTCTTTGATTTCTTCAGCACTTTTTCAGTCTGTCACACTGTCATTTAACAAAAGCTGTTTCACTCATCTCTTTAATATGCATATGTCTTATTTTTACCCCAAATGTTTCAGCAACTTGAGGCTGATAATATGACTTATAATTTTTTTTAAGTTTCTGGCCAGCACTTAGTCTAGAACTGTGCAAATAAGAGTTACTAAAAATATACTTGAGGTCAGTAGAATTTGATGCTACATCTCTTTTGAGGTCAGCCAAGAGCACACGTGACTCTTTTTCCTCATGGTCAGAAGAATCAGGCATGTGCTCTATGAAGCGCTCTTCTATTTATGGCTCTGTGATGGGCACATTAGACAATAGCCTAGCTAGACCACTACCATACTGAGGTAGAAGTTGGCAACTCATCTGCAAGGACCTCTCAAGGGTGCGTTACACATCCTCACTTCCATAGAGAAGGATGTGAATGTAACACCTGAACTTTGAGCCTAGGAAAAGGAATTCCTTGATAGGGGTGGTTCCTAAGTACTAGAATGTATTACCAAGGCAAATTCCAAGAATACTTTTCTTACAGGCCTTTACAACAGGATATATTCATCTCTGCCTTGGGTTATTGGGCCACAAGTTCCCACTTCTGCATTTTAGTCACAGACCTTCTTTATTTACACCATTCAAGGCAAGAGGGCAACTCTTCTCTTATGGAAGTTCTTTAGCAAGACAAGCTCTATAACCTTCTAGAAGAGATCATTTTACTGCTTTATCACTCAAACCTTGAAAATACCTTTTTTTTGCTCAATGGTAAACTGGATATAACTTCAACACAGTTTTTTGTTGTTGTTGATTCTCTGTGGACATGGAACATAATTATTTACTGCCTCTAGAAAAGAAATCTTCAATGAAAAGCTGTGTACAAATCACTGTTTCTCTTCTGTAGGTGAAACACCTCCAGTTACTTTAATCTTTTCTTGCAAAAACTCTTTCCCGTTATTTCATCACATTGATTGCTCTTCTTCTTCCAAAAGAGGATGTGGTAGGCAGCGGATTAATTCATGCTGGAGCTCGAGGAGTCTTTATTATATGTGGATTGTGGATTGGACACCCAGCAATCTGAGTCTGTGGACAGTGCACATTCTTGGAACACACAGAATGTGCAGAAAGCAAGACAAAGGAGAGACGGAGCAGAATATTACCCATTTGAGATGTCTTGTAAAAGGCTCTATTTAAAAGACTTTAAAAGACATTCTGTAGGCTTAACTACAGTGTTTTTAAAAATAGATCAAATGGTTTAAATATGATACTGTTCCTCCACTTCGCAAAAACTCAGACTTTCCTCTGGAGTATAAAATGTTTCCAACACCAAGCATGGCATCATAAAAATGCAGTTTATAAAAAGCATGCTGACACTATAAAAATTAATAGTTTTCTTGGAAATGGAATCGTTTCAATTCTCACAGTGGTAAACTGAAGTGAAAACGGACTTTTTTTTCTTCTATCTTGTAAAGTTAATTAACTTTCTTGTCTTAGTTTTCCCATATGAAAAGTTTTGGATGGCGCACATGCACACAGTGAATGCTCACCACCAGGCACCCTCCTAGCTTGTCATTCAAATGCTCAGCCTTATGTCCTGAAACTCCTTAGGTCACAACTATTAATGGTTATGTTGGGCAAGAAAGTGGCCAAATACTCAACCTTTAGAATAGTTACTTAGATGAGTTTATCCTACTTTCCCATTTTCTTAAATGTCATAAGAAACCATGACTGTTATTTTCTCCCATCATTGAATTCATTTCCCATTTCTTGCTACTCAATCCAATAGTTAAAAATCCTGAAAGGAGAGAAGAAATTGCTTGTGGACATTTTTTTAAAAGACTTGGGGAACATGTCTATGCAAAAGGGACTTGATTACAAATTGATGAGATGCTTCAAGTTTAGGCATGAATTTCATTATATCTTTTAGTCTTATAGATAGTTACTTCTGTGTGGTCAGGCAGACCTTTTAGAAGAGTCTGAGAAAACAAAACAAAACTATCAAAAAGTTGATGTGAAAGCCAGAACCATCTTTGACATTGAAAATTTTATATTGGGGCATTCCAAACCAGTTGTTAGTATTTGTAAAGTTCCAAACTGGTGGAGATGCTCTGAAGGAGAAGGTCTGAATAGGCCATGATGGAGAAGAACACAGAATCTTATATCTAGAAAAGATTTTGGGAACCATCTAGTTCAGTGGTATTGATATAAATCTGACTATAAAATGTATTGGCAGTTGTTTGCTAGTCTTCTAATTTATTCGAAGAGTGGTCTTATGCCCTCAAAGTCTTCTCATTTTCAGGCCAAATGATCCCAATTCCTATAACATTAAGCCATTTAGATTCATTCCCATCTAGATTTTCTTCCACTGGAAACACTTTAGTTTGCTGAAGTTCCTCTTAAACTGTGACCTCTTAAAAAATTGCACTCTTTCCTGTGTGTTTATATATCTACATACAGATATTTTATATCTAAGAAAAGCACTTTTATTTTTCATTAAAACTCAGTATTAGAACCAGCCATCTCTATCATTTAATAGATTATCTTATCCTTTTATTTTAAGATCTCACACTTTATCTCATACTTTATAAGCATCTGAGCTGCCTGTATCCCTCATCCAAGTGATTGATAACCATGTTGAATAGAATAGAGCCTGATATAAATAAAATATCAAATATTCTTCATTGTGGAAATAAATGTGGAAAGCGAGAGAATAAAATCAGGAGAGGAAGAAAGAAGGAGCAAGATTACTATGGAAAAGTGAAGGACAGGGGAACAGTGTACTATAACCGGGAACCCTACCTGCTGGGTAAGGTCAGCTCTGGTAACCCCTGTGGGAAACCGACTCACCCATCTGAGCAAACACTGTCCTTTCTTTGTGGGGTTAGGGAACCTAATTACCACAAATAAAATGTACTGAAATTTATGGCCTTGAAAATTTGAAGAGAATCTGAACTTTTCATGATTGAGTCAGTTGACAGTTGGCAAATGTAGCTTCCTGTTTTTATGAGGAGAGTGGATTAAAAATCTTTCTGAAAAGGCTCAAAACTCTTTGTGCACATTGAATTCCTCCTGGAAAACAGTAGTTCGATGATTACAGCAAAAATGAATCAGTATTACACGGGCTATATTTCTACTCAAATACACATGGTTTAAACATGAAGAGAAAAGTGGTTACATCTTGTAAGTTTCATAGTTTTCTTTCTTTCTGATTCTCCATGCCCCTCCTCTTCTATCTGGGATGGATGAAGGATAGTTTGAGACCTTCACAAAACCTCAAATATACCCTGGCTTTCTTCTTTCTGGTCTTCTCACCATCACTGAGGCTTTATGGATAAGTTTTTAATTACATAAATAAATGTAGCTATGGAAAAGTAGCAAATATATCCAGCTTCACTAGGAGGATCTGATATCTAAAGAGCACAGTCTGAAGTCTTCTTGATTTCTTTCTTGTTTCTCTATTTGTCCAGCTTTCAGATTTTCCTGGACTTTAAAATTTATGTCTACACCTACTTTCAAGTATTATTAAATCAATATTTATCTTTTCTTTTATAGCTTACAACTCCAGAAAATTACTTTCTTAGTTGATAATAATGTAGGAATAATTCAATAAATTTGATGATCTCTCTTGTAGCTGAGGAAGGAGAAGAGTGGCCGATAGAAGTGACTGCCAGGCTCTTGAACCCTGCATCTCCTCCTAATCTTTAGAGGTGGGTTACCACACTCTCCTGCAGGTGTAACTATGTGCCAGCCCAGCCCCAGTTCTGCCTTCTAAGGGGACCTCAGTAATTCATCATTAAGAACATCTTGTGGCCGGGCACGGTGGCTCAAGCCTGTAATCCCAGCACTTTGGGAGGCCGAGACGGGCGGATCACAAGGTCAGGAGATCGAGACCATCCTGGCTAACCCGGTGAAACCCCGTCACTACTAAAAAATACAAAAAACTAGCCGGGGGTGGTGGTGGGCGCCTGTAGTCCCAGCTACTCGGGAGGCTGAGGCAGGAGAATGGCGTAAACCCGGGAGGCGGAGCTTGCAGTGAGCTGAGATGCGGCCACTGCACTGCAGCCTGGGCGACAGAGCGAGACTCCGTCTCAAAAAAAAAAAGAACATCTTGTGACTACTACCACTCAAATTTCATTCAGCAATGCTCTTCCAAGTTATTGGGTTCTATTGTTTTTAAGTTATATTGTGGCTGAATCTCTGCCCTCTAATTATTTCTCTAGAAAACAAATGTTCTATCCTCTTCCCCATTTTCTTAACGGCAAGATTTCTGCATTGTGTCCTTAGTTATTCTAGTGACCAGATATTTATCTGGTAACCCATTCCCTAGGGTTGGGTATATTGTTTCTGAACCCAGAAATTTTGTCTTATCTAATAAAATACCATAAATTGGGTGGCTTATAAACAACAGATGTTTCTTTCCCACAGTTCTGGGGGCCAGGAATTCCAAGATCAAAGCGCTGGCAGATTCAGTGTCTGGTGAGGGGCTGCTTCCTGGCTCATAGATAGCAGTTTTCTTGGTGTGTTCTCACATGGTGGAAGGGACAAGGGATCTCTCTAGGCTCCACCCTCATGACCTAATCACTTCCCAAAGGCTCCATGTCCTAATACCATCAACTTTGGGGTTAGGATTTCAGCATATGAATTTCGAGGGGACATAAAAATTCAGGCCATTGCAATCCCCATCCCTATAATTGGGTCTTCCAGGTGTCCACAATGAGGGATACATTCATCCAACTGTTGCCTGCCACTTGTAACCTCACATTTCATTTCCCCAAATTTCCTGTGCCACTCATTTGTTACACTCACTTATTTTCTTATTAATTAGCTATTCAATATCTGTAGACTGCCTATTATGTTACACAAACTGAACTGGGTGCTGTTTAAACAAAACAGCATTCAGTCAGATAAAATATTGGAGGAGGACAGGCATTGTACGCAAAGGGAATAGCACTTTTCATGGATTATGGATATAACACTATGAAAAAGGCAGACAGAGTCCTTGCCTCATAGAATTACACTATAGTTGCCAGATGCTAAGTTTTACCTGGAGAGCTTGTTAAAAACACAGATTCTTGAATCCCTTCCCTGTTGATTCTGAATTGTAGGTCTGTAGTAGAACCTGGGAATTTGCATTTTAAAAAGCATTTCAGGTGGTTCATATCATCAGCCAGCTTGGAAAACTCTGTAGTAGAGAAAATGCTAAGGCTCAAAGGTGAGAAGTGTTTGGAAACTGAGCAGTTTCATCTGGCTGGATGGTGAGGTGTGGATTGGGAGTCAGTGAGAAATGAGGTGAGTAGGAGCCAGGTCACAAGAGACCTTGGAGGCCAGCCAAGGAGCCCTGGCATTATCTAAAGGCTGTGAAGACCATGGAAGCATTTTAAGGAGGTTAAGAATATGCCTATTTTTTAAAGTCTTAGACTTTTGGATGGCCATAAGTGGGATTGGGAGTGGTGCTGGACTTAGAAGATAGAGCAAGAAAGAAGATGTCTGTGGCGTTGAGCTTCCTACAAAGGTCTGGGATGGAAATATGTATTAGAAGTTATCCTGACACACACGGTAATTGGACACCTTGGTCAAATTGGATCTTTTCCATTTCTTTTTTCCAACCCATATATTGATCTCCTATTTTTGCAGCTACCCATGTGTGACTGTATCTACAGCTAACAACCTGTGACCTTGCTCCTGTGTCCATATCCCCAGGACCTGTGTGCTGGGTCTGCCTAGACTTCTGCTCTCAGCTTTCCCCTTCATAACTAGTCTGATTAATACCTCCATTCTCATTGGGTATTTCTGTGAGGGGTGAAGAAGCTGCTCTTCTATCTTCTCATCCCATATGCTGGGTTAGTACTTGATTGTGGGGAAGAAGTTTTCTACAGCTCTAAACCTCTATAGTTTCTTACAGAAAAATGGAATTAGGCCCAATTCATGATGGGAAGCCTCATCTACATCTGACTGTTTAGCAGCTGTCAGACAATGGATTAGGATGCGTTTTAGGGTTTTGGATTTAGGGTAAGAGCAGGTAATTTAGGAAAGCTGGTTCACCTGTTTCACCTCTCTCTTCAAACCTTTATCTTTGAAACCAGACTTTTGCTTTGGAAACAGTTTTTCTGTTTATCTAGTATTGGTTTTTATTATACTAATAATAGAGTAACCAGGGTATCGAAAGAGCAGTGCTCCATTGGGTGCAAGCAGCAAACTACATTATTTTTTTCTCACTGTCCCTTTAGACAAAATCTGTGGAGTTTTTCCTTGCTTTTTGGCTGAAATTTTGGGCAGGGTCCTAACTTTTCAGACACTTTTTGATAATTAAAATGTCCACTAGTTGCTTTTAGCCCCAAGATACATAATTAACATTTGCTGTCCAGTTTAAATATCAGCATAGCAATACTAAAACATAATATTATTTTACTCTAGAAAGCCAACAGGGGAGGAGAGATTTATGGTAGATTTCTCCTTCCAGATGAAGTTGTCTCCTTTTAGGGGAGAAATAAATTCTCTGTGTGGTCTTCTTAGAGCCTCTTGCTGTAGATCGAGATGAAGAAGAAATTCTGCCTCCCCACCCCCAATTGAAAACACTTTCTAGAGAAAACTCTTCTGTCCCTTTAACTTCAAATGTTTTATACCCTGGAGTTGGGTGATGGGCTAAGGCTGACCCACCAGTTTCAAAACCACATAGGCAGCTTAGCCTCTCTCTGTGTAATGTGAAGGTCCTTAGCCTCTGGTGTTTTGTTCTTGATCTTTATGTCTTGGAAAAAAACTGAATGAGAAAGAGTCACAAATAAGATTCCATTAACAAATTAATTTTGGCCAGTGCTATACATTTTACAAAGTGTTTTCACATGTATTGATTTCATTTGTTTTGTAGTAATTCCATGAAGTACACAGGAAAAAAATGAGACTCAGATAGGTTAACTGGCTTGTAGAGTATGAGGCCAGGGAGATATTAATGGTGGAAGCTGGATTGAAACCTAAGTCTCATAGCTTTAGTCTGGTTTAGGAGTTATCCTGGTGGAGTGGTAATATAATAAGTTTTAAAATGGGCCCAAATCCAGCTTTACTTATTATTATCTTGTAACATTTATACGAATTTCTTAAACTTTCTGATCCTTAATTTCCCAATGTAAAATGGAGATAATACCATCTTTATCCAGGATTTTGATGCAGATAAAATGATGTAAATGCAATGCTGGGGATCTTGTTAAAACACAAGTCTGGATGGCACCTGAGATTTTGAATTTCTAAAGAATCCTAGGTGATGCTGATGCTGCTAGTCAACCATGAATGGCAAGAGCATCATTCATTTCCAGCACTTGGTACACAGGAGACGTGTAGGGAAAAGAAAGAGAGATCAGACAGCTCTGTCTATGTAGAAAAGGAAGACATAAGAAACTCCATTTTGACCTGTATCCTGAACAATTGCTTTGCCCTGAGATGCTGTTAATCTGTAACTTTGCCCCAACCTTGAGCTTATAAAAACATGTGTTGTATGGAATCAAAGTTTAAGAGATCTAGGGCTGTGCAGGATGTGCTTTGTTAACAAAATGTTTACAGGCAGTATGCTTGGTAAAAGTCATTGCCATTCTACATTCTCAATAAACCAGGGGCACAGAGCACTGCAGAAAGCCGCAGAGACCTCTGCCCTGGAAAATCAGGTATTGTCCAAGGTTTCTCTCCATGTAATAGCCTGAGATATGGCCTCATGGGTTGGGAAAGACCTGACTGTCCCCCAGCCTGAGACCGGTGAAGGGTCTGTGCTGAGGAAGATTAGTAAAAGAGGAAGGCCTCTTGTAGTTGAGATAAGAGGAAGGCCTCTGTCTCCTGCCTGCCCCTGGGAACTGAATGTCTCTGTATAAAACCCGATTGTACATTTGTTCTATTCTGAGATAGGAGAAAAACCGCCCTGTGGCAGGAGGCGAGACATGTTGGCAGCAATGCCGCTCTGTTACTCTTTACTCCCCTGAGATGTTTGGGTGGAAAGAAGCATAAATCTGGCCTACGTGCACATCCAGGCATAGTACCTTCCCTTGAACTTATTTGTGACACAGATGCCTTTGCTCACGTGTTTTCTTGATGACCTTCTCCCCACTATCACCCTGCTCTCCTACTGCATTCCTCTTGCTGAGATAGTGAAAATGGTAATCAATAAATAATGAGGGAATTCAGAGACCGGTGCCGGTGCGGGTCCTCCGTGTGCTGAGCGCTGGTCCCCTGGGCCCACTGTTCTTTCTCTACACTTTGTCTCTGGGTCTTATTTCTTTTCTTAGTCTCTTGTCCCACCTGATGAGATACACCCACAGGTGTGGAGGGGCTGGACCCCTTCAGAGACGCTCAATAAATGTGTGTTTCTTTCTCTTTTCAGAATAGTCCATCTGCTCTGCTCTCCATCTGACTTTAGGATCCACTAACTTGTTATTTGGAAGAGGTAACACAGAATTCGCATGTAAAGGGCATACATACACAAACTCCTCATCTGGTCCTCTTTGAGTCAGTTGGAGGACAGAATGTAGCAGTATCATAATTCGGGCTCTCTGTAATATGGCACCAGCAACATGAAAATAAAGAAAGCTACTTAGATCATAGGGGATGCTGGATCCCAGGTTCTCAAACAACAACTTCATCTTCATGGAGCTAAGAGATAAGTGGAGGGCTTGCCAGAAAGAATTTAAAAAGATTGTTTTTAGAGTTATTTTAAAGAAATTAGATGATTGTCATAAATATGGAGTTAGCTTATGACACCATATAGGATGGCCAAAAGCCATAAACCAGTTATACTTTTGATAATAATTTTTCAATTATGATTTACTGAGGAGGGAAAGACAAAAATGTTTTGAAACCCAAAGCCTACGCTCTGCTCCTGAGCACATCTGTTTGAATTCTGTCATGGCAGCATATTGGCATGTGTTTAAGCTTACTAATCTTTAAGGTGTAAAGGGATCATGGAAACATCTTTTTTGCCTGTAAAGAGCTGCAAATTTTGCCTTTAATATTCAGTTCCTTTCTGTCATAATTGAGTGGCATCTTCAGTTGTCAGCAGCTTAAAAGATAAACTTAATTTGAGGAGGGAGGGGCATTTATTTAATATATATATTATATAAATGTGTATAATTTTTAAGTTGTCTTTTTAATGATTATTTGGGATACTTGATCTTTCTTCTAGAGTAAAAGCCCCTTGGCTATTAACAAACTGGGCATATTAGCAGCTGAACTAGGCTGAGATGAAGTAGAATGAATCTGTTCCCCAGGTGGACACAATCAGAAGACTCCATCCCTTTTCTCCAGATGGCTGTGGTCTGTGTGGCTTACAGTGTGTAGGAGGGAACATTGACGTATTGAACACGTGCAGTGGAAAAAAAAAAACAAAAAACACCAACAGGGATAAAATAGTTTGTGGTATAGGAAAGCACATTTTGTTTATTAATAGAAAAGACTAAAATATGCAGTAATTTTCTTGCAAAAGTAACAGAAATTTATAGAAGTTAGAAGAGTATAACAGAACAATTTGTTGTCCCTGGAAATTTTTTTCATTACCAATAAATGCAGACCATAATAACATGTTTGCTATATTTTTCCATTGCAAAAGTAATACTTATAAAACAATATTTGGAAATATAGAAAGTTAGTGAAAATGTATCCATATTTTTGGCATTCAAAGGCAACTAGGTTTAACATTTTGTAATGTTTCTTTTCTGCCTTTTCTTTGAAAAAAAATTGGTTTCTGAAAATATTTTTGACCAGAATGTGTGGGTTGATGGCCTCAGACCACCAAGAAATGAGGTCATTGACCCCACTATAATAAGACAGGGCTATCTGCCTGTAATTTCCAAGGAAGGTAAAGTGTCAGCAAGTAGATTCTCAATGTCTTACACTCCTTATCAAACAGTGTAACCCTTTTATTTTATTTTATTATTTTTTAGATAGAAACTCGCTCTGTAGACCAGGCTGGAGTACAGTAGTGCTATCATAGCTCACTGCAGTGTCAAATTCCTGGGTTCTAGCCATCCTCCAGCCCCAGCCTTCCAAGTAGCTGGGTGCAGATGCGTGCCGTGCAGATGCGTGCCACTGCATGTGGCTAACTTTTAAAAATTGTTTAGATATCTAACATAGAGTCTCTCTATGTTGCCCAGGCTCAGTGTGACCCTTTTGTAGGTTCTTCCTGTTTTATGGACACACTCTGAACTCTATCTAGGATGTGTTATTGGTACCTCTTTTGGAATAGCCTTCTTGAAGTTTCCTTTCTTGAGACTACCGAGTCAGCTCTGCCCCAGCCCCTGCTGAGTATCATGAAATTTCCTCTGTATCCCTGGCTCGGAGGAGGAACCTCTTCCCCTCCTGACCACACACACACAATTTTTGCAAGGGTCTTAATTAGAACTCTTGAGTGAAAGCAAACCCATAATTTTCATGAGTTAAAAAACTGGTAATCCCCAACCTCTGGCTGGTGAGTACCCTCCTTCCTTCCTGAAATATGGACTTTATAAACAATAAGGTCACATTTGAAAAATGTGAACTCTTCTGAGTTCATGGTTTTGTTTTTCACAGAAGAAGTAACACGGTATATGGAAGAGTCAGCTTCATCATCTTTTAATTACTTTTTAGCTGTTCTCTGAAACCAATCTTACAGAATTTAATTGGCCTTGTGTATTACTAAGTATTTGTACTTGTTGAATGCTTTGGAAATGATTTTTCATCAACTTTATTGAGGCAAAATTTAATACACAAAACATCTTCCAGCTGGATGAGTTTCAGCAATTGTACGCTCCTGTGTAAGCAACATTCCCACAACTAAGGTACATAATATTTCCATTACCCCAAATTTCCCTCAGGTCTCTTTGAAGTCAGTCTCCACCTGTATCCCACCTTAACTCTAGGCAATGACTGATCTTCTGCCTGTCAACATAGTTTTGCCTCTTCTAGAATTTTGTATAAACAGAAGTATCCAGTATGGTCTCTTTTATATACGGTTTCTGAATCTGGTGTAATAATTTTGAGATTCTTCCATGTTTTTGTGTCTTGCAGTGTGTTGTTATGATGTTACTTTTTATTGCTGAGTAATGTTCCATTGTAGGGCTACATCACAATTTCTTTACTCATTCTTCTGTTTATGGACACTTGGATTGTTTCCATTCTGGCCATGATGTTTAGAGCCGCTATGATTATTTCTGGGCATGTCTTTGTGTGGACATGTTTTCTATTGGGTAAATACATTGAAGTGGAATTTGCCATCTGTACATCCTCTTTGGTGTCTTTCTGTCTTATGCCATTTTCTAATTAGATTTTAAAAATGTTTTAGCTGTTAAGTTGTGAGAGTTTAATAATATATTCAAAATACTACTCAGATATGTGGTCTACAAATATTTTCTCCCAGCTTGCAACTTTCGTCTTTTTAACAGTCTTTGACACAAAAAGTTTTTAATTTGATCAAGTCAAATTTATTAACTTTTTCTTTTATAGACTGCACTTTCAGTGTCAAATCTAACATCTGCCTAGCCCTGGATCCTGAAGATTTTCTCCTATTTAAAAACAAGACTTTATAGTTTGACATTTTACTTTGAGTTCATGGTCTATTTCGAGTTAATTTTTGTATGAGGTGTAAAACTTAGGTAGAGGTTTTTGGCCACTGATATCCAGTTACTCCAGTACCATTTGTTGAAAAGATTATTCTTCTTTCATTAAATTGCTTTTGTACTTTTGTAAAAAATCAGTTGGGTGTATTTGCATGGGTTTATTACTGGGTTCTCTACTCTGTTCCACTGACTCATGTGTCTGTCTCTTTGCTCATGCGACACTGTCTTGATTACTGTAGCTACACAGCAAATTTTGAAATTAGGTGGACTTATTTTTCCCAATTTATTCTTCTCTTTCAAAATTGTTTTAGCTACTCTATTTCCTTTGTCTTTTCCTATAAACTTTTGTTTACATCTGTAACAAATATTGCAATATAGGAATTGCATTAAACCTAAACATCAATTTGGAAAAAATTGACATCTTTGTTGTGTTGAGTTTTTCAATCTATGAAGATGGTGAAGTTTCTTCATTTATTTAGATCTTGTTTGGTCTTTCATCAGCATTTGAAGTTTCATCAAATAAGTCTTATACTTTGTTTTAGATTTACACCTAAGTATTTAATTTTGGGGGCTGTTATAAATGATACTGCTCTTATAAATTTGGTGTTTCCATGTTCATTGCTAATATATGGAAATACAATTAATTTGCACATGTTTATCATGTATATTGCACCCTTGTTAAACTTACTTGTTAATTCTAGGAGTTTCTTACAGAGTCTTTGGAATTTTTGATGTATACAATAATGTAATCTTTAAATACAGTTTTATTTCTTTTTTAAAAATTACCTGTATGCTTGTTTCCTTTTCTTATTATAGTGGCAAATACTTCCAGCATTATGTTGAATAAGAGTGAATATTCCCTTTGCTTCCAGTCTTATGGAAAATGCATTGTCTTTTATTATTAAGTATGATGTTAACTCTAGGTTTTGTGTGGATGCTTTTAATCATGTTGAAGAAGTTTCTTGTATTCCTACTTTTCTGATTTTTTAATTTGCCATGAATGAGTAGTCAATACTTTTTCTGAACTGATTAAGATGTTCATGTAATTTTTCTTCCTTAGCCTGTTGACATAGTAGATTACACTGACTAACTTTTCTAATATTAAACTTAGTAATGTTATAGAATTCTTTACATATATTCCAGAAGTTTTTGCTAATATTTTGCTTAGTATTCATGGAAGACATCATTCTATAATTTTCTCATGCTGTCCTTGTCTGGTTTGATAGCAGGATAATGTTAACCTCATAAATGAATTAAGAAATATTCCCTTTTCTTCTACTTTCTGTAAAAAAATTGTGGAGAATTGGCAACAGTTCTTTAGATGTTTGATAGAATTCTCCAGCAAAATACTCAGGGATTGGAGATTTCTTTATTGAAAATTTTAAAGTTAAAAATTTAATTTTCTTTAGAATTATGTGGCAATTCAAATTATCTGTATTATATTAGGTGATTTGTGATAGTTTGTGTTTTCTGAGGAATTAGTCCATTTCATCTAAGTTGTCAGATTTATGTGTGTAGCGTGTTTTATGTGTGTAGTGATATCCCTTTTCTGTTTCCTGATATTGGTAATTTGTATCTTGCCTCTTTGTTTTCTTTTCTTGACAAATCTTTGTAAATTCAATTTTTTTAGTCTTGACAAAGCTTTGCAGTTTATTACTTTTTTTAAACCAGCTTTTTAATACACACACAGTTTATTCTGTGTGTGTATATTCCATTTTTATCCTCATTGTGTTTTTATCATCCTTAAAATCCTTGTGTACAGCTATAATAACTACTTTCAGGTTCTTGTCTGCTAATTTTACTATTTTTGTCTTTCTGCATCTGTTTGTATTGACTTATTTTTCTCTTGTTCTGGCTTATACTTTCCTGATCCTTTGTATCTTAAATAATTTTTGTTAGGATGCTAGACGTTGTAAATATTTTATTGAAAATCTAGATTTTGGGCCGGGTGTGGTGGCTCATACCTGTAATCCCAGCACTTCAGGAGGCTTAGGCCGGTGGATCATGAGGTCAGGAGATCGAGACCATCCTGGCTAACACGGTGAAACCCCGTCTCTACTAAAAATATTAAAAAATTAGCTGGGAGTGGTGGCGGGTGCCTGTAGTCCCAGCTACTTGGGAAGCTGAGGCAGGAGAATGACGTGAACCCGGGAGGTGGAGGTTGCTGTGAGCAGAGATCGCGCCACTGCACTGCAGCCTGGGCCTCAGAGCGAGACTCTAAAAAAAAAAAAAAGTCTAGATTTTGTAGTCTTCCTTTGGAAAGCTGAATTTTGTTGTTTTGCCAGGGAGTTAAGTTACTTACCATTCAACTTGATCCTTTTTAAGCATATTTTTAAGTTTGGGAGCATGCATCTAAAGTAAGTTTTTCTTTAGGGCTAATTTAATTATCCTTTTGAAGCACGTCTCTTCAGGAGGCTCAAGGAAGTATTCACGGTGGTCAGCAATGCCTCCATTCTGGCTGGCTGCAACTCAACCCCCATCTCACAAATCCCGGTAGTTGTTTTTGCCTGGCCTCATAGGGTTTCATTTCATACATATGTATGTAGCCTAATATTCAATGAAGGACTCAGGATAGCTGCCTGTATAGATTTCTGGAGTTCTTTCTCTCTGCCCCTCACATTTCAGCTCTTTTAGCCTCCTCTAACTCTGATCTCTGTCTATTAAATTCAGGAGTTGGATCTGCCTTGTCATGGTTCCTCCTCTTTTACTGCAGTCTGGGAAGTGCCTATAGCCAGAAAGCCATGTTGGTTACAGGGTTTACCTCATTTCTTTTCCTGTTCTCAAGACCCACACTTCTGTCCTGTGTCTGTTTTCTAACGTCTGAAAACAGCTGTCTCATATATTTTGTCCAATTTCCTAGCTGTTTACAGGAGAGAGACAGATTTGGTACCAGTTATTCAAACACATTGAGAAGTGATAGTCCCTAAACTTGCTCTAAACATGTTTAGATTTAATTTGAACAACTAATGTTTCCATTTTCAGTTTCTCTTAGCAGTTTTCAGGAGCTTCAATCCGTTAATTCTCAAATACATCCACAATTCACTTGAAATATCTTAATGTGTTGTATAAAAGATAATTCCTCCTCTGCACCCATTATCACCATTCTTTCCTTAAATTGTGGGATATATTTTTCCAAGTCTGTGGCTTTAGTGTGTATGAGAAAAAATCAGTTGTTATCCCCTCGTTAAGGGGAGTAAAAATCATAAGAATGAGGAGCACTGTAGTATCTAATCTTGCCCCAGAAAAACCTAGGTAGCTTTGGAAGTTTTCTTCTCTCTCCCCCACCCTTCCACTGCTGTGTGTGTGTAAGTGTGTTTATTGAATAAAGAGCCTTTTATTTTTATTTATTTATTTGAGATGAAGTCTCACTGTCATCCAGGCTGGAGTGCAGTGGTGCAATCTCAGCTCACTGCAGCCTCCACCTCCCGGGTTCAATCAGTTCTTCTGCCTCAGGCTCCCCAGCAGCTGGGACAGACTACAGGCGCATCCCACCATGCCCAACTAAGTTTTTGTATTTTTTTTAGAGACAGGTTTTCACCTGATGGTAAGGCTGGTCTTGAACTCCTGACCTCAGGTGATCCACCTGCCTTGGCTCCCCAAAGTGCTGGAATTACAGGCGTGAGCCACTGCCCCAGGCTGAATAAAGAGCTTTTTAGATAATGTCTTGCCTGACAAGTTTAAAACAACTCTCTTACCAGATATGTCATAATAAAAATCTCTAAGAAATTTTATTTAGGGTATATCTCAGTGGGCCATTCAATACTATATCAATAAACTTAATCACATAATAAGATCTTGGTGTTTATCAGAAAGGGATTTGAGTCAGGGTGTTTTAAGTTGGTTAGTATCTTGAGTGAGAAAGATCTCTGTTTTCATTAGCCCTCTCAGTAAAAATTCCCCCTATTTATCAGGAATGCAAATGTTTCCGATTGAAGTGGGTACCCAGACATAGCTCAACATTGCACAAACAGGTGCCAAGGGGAATCTGTTTCCTTTTCTATCTGTCTAACTCCAACTCCTTTGAATTTTTTTGACAGGTACTTAGAAAAACTGGGATTGATAAAGTGATACAGTTTGAGTTATATGTTGCCATAGAAAGAGGCAAGTTGGCAACGAATGATTATTTTGGTAAATCACTTTGGGATAGCTTTGAGGAGGTCCTCAAAACTTAGTATTATACATAGAGCAAGAGGATTATATGAAGTATGAAGAGAAAATTTCTTCTGATTTTCTAAGGAAGATATTGTTTAAGATCCAAGACTAGAAAACCAGTTGAATAATGTAACAGTAGTTTTTGGGCCAATCAAACCTTCTGGTGTGTTAAATTTAAATTCTCAGGAGGATCATGAAATCCATGGAACCACATGGCTCCTAATTGTTTAAAAGGAGAAAAAAGTCATGCAGAGGTTGAGAATTGCATTGGTATTAAAACCTACAGGGTTAAAAAATTTATAAAAAACTAATGTGGAGTTTGGAGTATTTCAACTGCTAATCAAATACAGAATGTTATGAGATAGCTCATGAGATATTCTTTCATTTGATTTTCTCAAATAAATAAAGGCTGTTGATGGTTCCATCAAGATGGTTTTGCGTGTAGGGAAATAATTAGCATGTGTTATTTCTGTTAACATATGTTCATAATTGTACCCATACACTTCCTTAGAAGGAGAAAGTTTGCAGGCCTCTGAAATGACATTGGTACTTCCATAGCAGAATTCAAAGCCAGCACTATAGAAAGCATCTATAGCTGCCTTAAAGAAAAAAATTAGTGAATCAGTCAAGGGTGGTGGGAAACATGGGGCCTGATAGACTTGTCATATCTTGTTACAAATGTTCTCAAAAAAGCATTATTCATGTGGCTCTGGTTCCTATGGCTAGGTATCAGATATCACCAAGTTTTGGTCATTGAGGAGCTTATAGCTTAAAAGGGGACTTTTAAATAAGTAAACACGCTAGTAGACATTAATCAGCTCACCAACCCCAAAATATTGGAGCATTAGGAAGAACTGAATTTGAATCTTAGCTCTTAAAGTGTGATTATGGGAATGTGTTTTAATCTTAATGAGCATCAGTTCCCATCTCAGTTAATAGCAACCAAGCTTACATGTAAAAATTCTATGGTTATCCTTTATGTATCTTTCCCCTTGCCTCTTACTGCCAATTTATCAGCATGTTCAATTGATCCTACTTTCAAACAGATGTGACTATTTCTCTCCCTTTCACAGTTACATTCAGGGTACCAACATCTATTGCCTAGACAATTGGCCTCCAGTCTACTTCTACTTTTGTCTTCCTCCCCTTGATCCCTGTTCAATTTTTTCTTGGTTAAATAGCCATATTGATCCTTTCAGTATGCATTGGATCACAGTACTATCTTGCTCTAACCCATTCAAGTCCTTCCCATTGCACTGGAGGACTATGCAAACTCTTGGCTGGGCACGGTGGTGCATGCCTGTAATCCCAGCACTTTGAGAGGCCAAGGTGGGCAGATCACTTGAGGTCAGGAGTTTGAGACCAGGCTGGCCAACACGGTGAAACCTCATCTCTGCTAAAAATACAAAAATTAGTCAGGCAAGGTGGCACGTGCCTGTAATCCCAGCTACTTGGGAGGCTGAGGCAGGAGAATTGCTTGAACCCAGGAGGCAGAGGTTGCAGTGAGCCAAGATCATGCCACTGCACTCCAGCCTGGGTGATGGAGTGAGACTCTGTCTAAATATATACAAATAAAACTGGGATCACTGGTGACCAGCCTCCAAGATGACCGTCAATGGTCCTGCCTGCCTCTGAGTACCCACAATCTTGTGAAGTTCTCTCCCCTACACACTATACCAGGGTTAGTCTGTTTGACGAACCCTGGTTAGTCAAAGACAAAAACAAAAAAAAACAAAAAAAACCCAAACTGTTCAGTGTGCCCTTCAAGGCTCCATGTGACCTCGCCCTATCTACCTCTTCTGCGTCATCTGAACCTTGGCTCTTTCCACACCCTTTTCATTCTGCTACAGTCATCTAGTTCTTAGTGTTCTATGAGCAGCTCATTTGCTAAGCTCATTTCTTCTTCAAGGAATGGCTCCATTTCTCAAGGGATTCCCATTTCCACTGGCTGAGGCTTATCATTATCATATAAGCTCCACGTCTAACTCAAATGTTACCACTTCAAATGGGGGTTTTCACCATTCTAGCTAAAATAGCAGCCACTGTCTCTCTATTCCCTTGCTCTGTTTTATATTCTTCATGGCAATATTGCCAACTGAAATTTTATTATTATTATTTAAAAATATTATTTATTTCTTACTAGAAGGTTAGTTCTGTAATGATCAACTTTTCCTGTCTTGATCACTATTGTTTTCCAAGCACATAATGGATACCCATTAAATGTCTGTCAAATGAATAAATAATTTTTAATGGGGATGATGATAAAATATTAGTTTTTGAGGAAGGAATAAGAGGACATATGTGTATCTATAAATACTTAAAAACTATGAAGTATTACAATATTAATATTCATAGATATATGACTAAAAGGGTTGGATGGTAAACGAGGTACTTGGATATGTTTCTGGTAAGTTTTTCTATGAGTTGGGACATAGGTTTTACATTTAATACTATTTTCTGTGTTAAAGGAGGATAAGTGAGTTTTACCCATTGAACAAATAGACCCATTACTCATATTTCACAATTAGCTGCTTTATGCATATTTGACCAATGTTGCCCTTTCAGCAATTACAGGTAACACTTAGTTCTGGACTTATAGACGGTTTGACTTACGGATGTGGAACACAGTAGAATATTGTGTTCCCAATAATGCTGCCTATTTACAAAAGGCAGAATTTCCATCCTTTTCATTAGTTAAAAGTTAATCGTGTTTATTAATTAAATTAATATTTAATATTTAATTTGTGCCAATTAAATATGCACAAATTCTGCACAACCCTCAGCCGCTTTTGCAGATTCCAGTATGACAGTTGAGCCTTATCATTGAATAATGATAACTGTCAGGGCCAATGTGGGAAGCAACCATGTGATCTACTAATACAATATTTATTCTCTGTCCCTTAGATTTTCTGTTTAGTAGGGCTCTCCAAATTATCACTCATTATGTATCCCAAAGCAGAAACCAGTGTAGGTAGCATTACTAAACTTAGCAAATAAAAATATGGGATGCCAAGATAAATTTGAATTTCTGAAAAATGAGTGATTTTCTAGTATAAGTATGCCCTATGCATAAGTGTGTTGGGGTACACTTGTGCTAAAAATTATTTATTGTATATTTGAAATTTAAATTTAGCTAGATATCATGTATTTTATCTGGTAAACATATATATAGGATATAGCTAGTGACATCATTCCTGAACGCCATCACTGGTCCTTTGGCTCAGACTATAGTATTCCTAATATCAACGGAGCACAGCTAGATTGTTCAACTGTTGCATCTGTTAAGGTGGTTGGAAGATGGTATCTCATGGAACAAGAATATTTACTATGCCTTCCTTTATCTAAGTGCCTTTAGTATGTTTCTTTTTATTTGAATAACTTTGAGTGAGAAATAGACATAAAGGAGAGTTTTCCTATGATGCTTGACTGACTCTGAATACTTCCTGGCATTTGTAAGATAAACTTGGTCATGATAAATTAAGTGATCAGTTGTTGCTCCCAAGGTTTCTGTCATTTGGGTTTAGGGTCAGAGGTGGATTTTCTATGAAGTTAAGAAAACCATAGCTTTAGGGCCCTCACTTGCATGGGTCACTTCCATGACCCCGTGCCTAATTTTGTATTCTTTTTCTTAAAAAAAAAAAAAAAAGAGAGAGAGAGAGACCTCCCAAACTATATAAGCTCCATGAAAACCTGGATTCTATCCCTTCATCCCCCACTCATGTCTATGGATAGGCGGTCTAACACGCTAGCTCTAGATAATTGCTGCTTTGGATAATTTCCAGATAAAATGCCCAAATTGACAAGACAAATGTTTTACATGTAGACAAGTTGCACTTACTTATCTCAGGCCCTCAACAACCTGATTCACTTCAGCTATTGGCTTTTTCCTTTCTCTTAGGTCACAGTTATCACAATATGCTCTCAGGAACATGGGGGCAGAGCTTCAATGTTAAACAGATCTTTCTGTTTTCTTTTTCACTGGGAAGTACCTAGTTCAATGTTCCTGCAACCAGTTGTAATATATGCCACTCTTAAAGCTAAATTCTGGCTCTTTAGGAGGGAGATTTCATCTGAAGACCTGGAATCTTCAGATTATCACTGCTTTATCACTTCCCCTAATTTAACAGCTGCTTGTTTTGCTTTACTCCAGTCCTCAACCCCCAGATGAGGTAGTAGAGATCCCCTACTGCTTTGTGGAACAGCAGCAACATGGACACAAAGGCAAACTCCAGCTTTCCTCACACCTCTTAAAGAGTATCTTCAACCCTACAAGTCTAGATGGCCCTGGCCTACTCCCTGGGGGATATTTTTTCCCCATAGGTAGGGCTGGTGAGATATTATGTTGGAGTCACCCAGGGCCTATTCTTGTACCTCTTCTCTATTTTTCTGTGTACTTTCATTCCCTTGGTAATCCCATCTTTCGTCATGGCTCTAAAAACCATCTAAATGTTGACAGCTCCCTAGTTTATATCTGGGAAATAATAGGAGGGTTTAAAGAAGTGACCCAATACATGCATGATTAACACATGCTTAAAGGATCAGCCCGAATTCTCCCTTGACTCAAAACTGATTCAACTGTCTATCTGGGTGTCCTTTAGGCATCTCAGACACACTGTGATCACAGCTGAGCTCCTGATCTTGCCTCCAAATATCGTCTTTCTGCAGTTTTCCGTAAAACTTCAGTCCTGTATCAACTAACAATCCCATACAGAAGGGTCATTGTTTATATTTCTCCAAAGCCTGGTCAAAAGTAACTTTGACTAATTTGATTAAATTGATTGATAACTCAAAGTTAATCATATCACCAAACACTTCTCATTCCAATGCTTGATAGTTATGGAATTTGCTGAGACCACCCACTGAATATCCGTTCAAATGAATGGAATCTCACAGAGCACACGTAATCATCTCTGACAATAATACCTGTGCCTCATACTCAACTGAAAATCACCAGTTGTCTGGTGAGTAATTTACTGCATGTCAAATCTGAGGTCCAGTGTAATAGACTATTTTACTACTTCTATGTAGAATTTTCTAATTCATGGACATTCTAATTTTATTTGTCTTTTTCTCTCAAATACCATGATAGGGTGAAAGTCTGATCTTTTGTTTCTTAATATTTATTGAATATTAAGATACATAGAGAATACTCTACTATACATAAATGCATACCACTCAATGAATTATCCCTGGATGAACATTGTTATAAAACTATTCAAGTTAAAAAAGAATATTTCCAGTATCCAGAAGTCTTCTGATGTCTCCTCCCCATCACTACTTCCTCTTTCCTCCCCAACGTAACTTTTACTCTCATTCTAACACTGGAGTTCAGTCATGTCTCTTTTCCAACTTTCTATAAATGAAATCATTCTGTTTGAATCTTGCATCTGGCTTATTTTGCTCCATATTATGTTTGTGAAATTCATCTGTGTTATTGAACATAATAACTGTGGTTCATTCAGTATTACTGCTTCATAGTATTCCACTATATGAATTTATCATAACATATTGTTTCTAGTTTTTCATTTTCATAAATCATGTTGCTTTGGGCATTCTTGGAAATATTTTTTGGTTACCATGATACCCTTTCTGTTCAATATATGTTTTGGAGTGCAATATCTGTGTTATAGGTATGCACATGTTCAACTTTAGCAGATAATGTAAGTAGTTTTCCTAAATCATTGTCCCAATTAACTCCCACCAGCAATGTAAGAGACATTCTATTGTTATATATCCATGTCAACAATTGGGATTATCTCTCTTCTTTATTTTAGTTATTCTTCTTGGTAAATAGTAGAAGTATCTCATTGAGGTTTTAATTTGCATTTCTCTGACTACAAATAAGATTGAGAATATGCAGACATCCTTTTCATGAAGTGTCCACTCAAGTATTTCCTCCTTCTTTTATTGTATTATATATCTAGTTATAGTTAATTTGTAGAAGTTTAAAAATTATTTCTCTGGATACAAGTCTGTTATTAGTTATGTGTGTTGCAAATATCTTTCCTCACTCTGTGGTTTGTTTTTATAGTCTCTATATGGTGTTTGTGTTGAAAAGAAGTTCTTAATTTTAACATCCAACGTGTCCATCTTTTCTTATGAATAGTCATTTTTAGTCCCAATTTATCAAATCCTTACCTATCTTAAAGTCTTGAAGGTATTATTTATGTTATAGTCTCAGATTATCTTCTAATTGATTTATTATTTTCTCTTTCACACTTTTCACAGTTAAATCTACCATCACCCAGAATGGATTTCCATGTGTGTTGTGTGGTAAGGGTCATTTCATTTTTTTTTTTTTTT
>NW_012121932.1:6909993-6961737 GCF_000951035.1 Colobus angolensis palliatus | reverse complement strand
TATTAACTTCCCCTTTTGTAGATTTCCCTGGGAAGAGATGTCTCCTGGTACAGTGGAGGAGCTGCTCCTTGAATGTATGTGAGGAAGTGGATCCAAGTGGCACATGGGATAGATTGTGGTAGAAACAGAGATGTGCATTTCGGAAGGACATATTGTCCCAGCTGCGTATAGTTCTGCCGGTAGATAGCCTCTCGGGTTCAGCCCCTTCAGGGATTGTTTTAGCTGCCGAGGTGCAGGTTCAACAGGTGACCTTAAGGTGGCCCTTCACAAGTGGCCTTAAACAGGTGGCCTGAAAAAGGTGACCTTAGCTAAGGCCACCACCCCCATCCCCTCAAAGGTAGACATGCAATGACTGATGGAGGGCCATGTTCACCCTAAATGAAGCAACTCCAACAGGCACCTACAGCTCTGGGGCTTCCTGTGAAGTTGGCTAAGGTAGTCAGGTCTGCATCACAACCTAACTTCTCCCTCTGCTCAATTCTGTTTTCCCTCCTTTTCACAGCTGTTGGTCCCAAGGGATGCCCTAGAAACATGCTAAACACTAAGCATTGTCTTAAGTCTGCTGTTGGACAACTCAACCCATGGCAGTGCTCTGTAAGACTATGGAGATTTTTGTGGGGTTAAAAAACTAGTAGAGAGTATGAAAGCCTTTTTTTTTTTTGCAGATGCAGTATTCTGAGAAAGGGATTAACATAATTTAAAATGGTGGCCAAGAAATATGATTCCTGCTGTTGCACTGAAAGGCCTGAAAGTGTAAGAGGCTAAAATATAAAACAGACTGGGAATTTGTTTCAGGAGTCTAAGAATAAAATCCACAGGCTAAAAGAGGGTTGCAGTTGGAGGAAAAAAATGTACTTGCTATTTTTCAGAAAAGAATTGGAAAGATTTGGTGTCAACCTGGATGTGAGGATGAAAACAAGCCAGCTAGAATAAATATTGATTCTAAGATTGAGGACAGAGGTTTCTGGGAGTGTCACTGATGGGAACATACAAAATGGAAAAAGACTTAATGAAGAAGATAATATCCTCAAGTTTTGACATCTCTAATTTAAAATGTCAACAAGTTATTTAAGAGGAAGTTTCTTTGTGTTGGGAACCACCTTAGTTGTCCAGTCATATTAAGGGGCTACAATACAGTCATGCAGGCTATAACCAGCACTATGGTATCATGTCCAGGCTAAAAGGAGGCTGAACTCTGGCCATCGTGGGGCTGCATGTGCCAGGAAGAAGGGGTGCCTTTTCTGACTGGCACAAAGGTGTTGTGTGAGCTGGTAGGGGGCATGGCCATTGTCTCAAAATCAGTGAGAGAGACAATGTGATGCCTGGTGAAATGCACAAATTTGGTTTAGATTACAGATGGAAAGTTGGTGAAGGAGAAAAGGCTTTACTAAGTTAGATTTCCTTAGGGTTAGACAATAGGCCAGTCACTTAAACCTTCTGAATCTCATTTTCCTTATTTGTGTGGCAGGATACTTTTCTTTTCTCTACTCCCTCACAGCTTCCTCATACCAAGATATGATAACTGAATGAGATATTTGACAAGGCAGAGAAAAGAGATGGAGACGCTTAGCCTAATTAACGTGCTAGACTTATGCTAAGAAGGGATTCTATGCTTACCTAGCAGATAATTTACCCGGAAACTGGACTAGGCAGGTTACCTTTTTCTTCATTTTATTCTTGCATATGCAGGAGCTAAATATCCAGATGTATCCACAGAGAGAGAAACCAGATGAAATGCAGAAAGCGCGGTCACCTTCAAGAGGAAGAAGTAGGACTCTGGGGTTTTAAGCCGAGGCATGAAATGTAGCAATTAATAGTGTCACTTTGTAACCACGGGTCTGAGGAGTTTTGGGAAGGTTAGTATGAGCTTGTCAGCACTGCTTATTAATAACAGTGAGATTGCTGCTTTGCACCTGATCTCAGTCAGACCTCAGAGGCTTGGCCACTGGGGCTGGTTATGCAGCAGGAATATACCCATGCGACCAACAGGGTGTAAAAAGTTCAGGCCAGGTTGGGCGCAGTGTCATGCCTGTCATCCCAGCACTTTGGGAGGCCAAGGTGGGTGGATCACAAAGTCAAGAGATTGAGACCATCCTGGCCAACATGGTGAAACCCCGTCTCTACTAAAAATACAAAACTTAGCTGGGCCTGGTGGCATGCTAAGTCCCAGCTACTCAGGAGGCTGAGGCAGGAGAATTGCTTGAACCCAGGAGTCAGAGGTTGCAGTGAGCCAAGATTGTGCCACTGCACTCCAGCCTGGGTGACAGTGCAAGACTCCATCTCAAAAAACAAAAAATAGTCCAGGTCAGACTCCATCTCAGACTCACTGGTTCCAAGGTGTTCCATCCACACCTCAGTGACTCTTGATTTAGGGAAAAAAGCACATCCTGCTATTTAATTTGCAAAAATTAAATCACTACTTGATGTGTCTTTTGCATAGATAATAACCACAATATATTAATTTTTGCCCTTTTTCCCTTGTAATTTTAACATACTTATTTTCTTTACTTGTTTTGTGTTTTCTTTCAGAGATTCTAACTCTCTTTGCTAAATGGATATAGGAATAAACACTCTTAAAATACATTTTTTATTGTATTGATGTGGAAAATGTAGAAAGGCACAAAAGGAATTTTTTAAAACTCTGCAATATCATCCACCAGTCATAATCATTATTAAGATGTTTTCACAGATATTCCCAGCTTTTATTCTATAAATAAGACTCTATCATGATTCCCTTATCCCTCACTTGTCTAACTATTTTATACTTTTTGATGCACTGAGATTCTAAAACGAACCATAAAAGCTGGCAGACATATTTATAGTAATCAGTTATTTAAGAGGATGAGATAGATGAGTGTAAATAATCTTGCTATACACAAAATAGTTCCCGCTACTCTGAAGACAAGGTGTTCTTACATCTTGGTCTTTGAGTATATATGTAATAAAGTTTTGCATAAGGTTGCAGACTTTGTTTTGAATACAAAGGAAAATAACAGGTATAGCCTTCATATAAATTATCTCGTTTAATCCATACCGTGATTTTATGAGATTGTTATTGTTGCCTTCATGTTACTGATGAGGGACCTGAGCCAGGAGGGGTAAAATATGTCAATCAAAGTAGCCCAGCTGCTAAATGACTCTGCCTTTGAAAAATCGCCTGCCATTGACACCTTTGTCACCGTCACCTTCACCTCTGTGTGAGCCACCATGATCTTTTTTGACCTACTGCAAAACCTATTTAACTGCTACCTCTACCTTGGCCCCTGTATAGTGACCAAAGTGAGCCTTTCAAAAACATAAAGCAGATCATGTCATTCCTCTGCTTAAAACTTTCACTGGCATATCTCTCAGAGTAAAATACAAAGCATTAGTAGGGCTTCTAAGGTTCTATATCATCTATTCTCCACTCCCTCACTTTGCCAGTCACTCTGATCTCACCTCTCCCTCTTGCTTCCTGAACTCAGTGCTGCCATTCTCCACACAGCTTGACACGTTCCTACCTCAGGGCCTTTGCACCTGCTCTGTCTCCTTTGCTAGAAATCTATCACTTTATTCCCATCTCTGATTAAATGTCACTGCTCCTTCAAACCCTTGCCTGGCTACCCTGTATAAAATAGCCCCTTTCCCAACTTTCTTTATCATTTACCCTGATTCATTGCTTTTCCTGTGGTATTTGTTACCACCTGGTTTTTATTTGTTTATTTCTTCATTTGTTTATTTTCTGTCTTCTCCTGCAAGAATGTTACTGTATGACAGTGTGGACTTTGTTTTATTTATTGTTGTATTTCCAGGCCTAAAACAGAGCCTGGGCCCACTAAGGAAAATTTGTTAATGAATGATGGAAAGGAAGGAGACAGATTTCCAATTTACATCTTCATCCTAAGTCCAGGATATTTCCTTTATGCATTCTGAATACCAGAGCCACTTGAAGGAAGGAACATACAGCAAAACTCTGGTGATATTGTAAACCTTCCTTGCAATCATCTTTGGTTGCCTTGCTGAGATCAGGAAGATTGGAATGAGTCAAGGCCAGAGTCCTTCCTCAGAAGATCACTCCGGCATTTGCTCTTCTCCACTGTCAGGAAAGAAGAGAAAGCATAGAGAAAATCGTATCTATAACAGTGAATTCACAAGAAAGGGACACCAGACCATTTTATTGTCCGTAAGTAACCTGGACTTTGGATCAGAGGATCCTGGCTCTGCTGTGTAACTTGGAAAAACTTTTTAAAAACCTTTCTGAGATTGTTTTTATCATTTTAAAAATGGGATTAATGATTCTTCCTTTGGTCATGAAAGAATCAGGTTCTCTAAAAAGCCAAAGTACCTGTTTCCTCACAAAGTATCAGAGAGACTTTTGAAAGAGCTAGATACTGCATCTCTGAGATTAAAGTGTCAGAGAGATTTTTGAAAGAGCTAGATACTGCATCTCTGGGATTAAAGTGACAAAGCATGGCCTTTAAGAAATCAGAAGTAAAAGATATTTTAGCACAGTGGATTGTCAGTCTGCATTAGCAGGTGGTGAAAGAGCTTTTGGCAGACACGCCCCTATATCTTCAGTTAGTGGCAGCACCATTGGCACAAGTACACCCCCAGGCAACTGGCCCTGGTACCAAGGTGTCAGCAAGGGGAATTCACATTTAGAGACAATGAAGGTAGCTGTCACTACCATCATAAACTTCTCCTCCTCCTCCTCCCTTACTTTTCCTCTTCATTCTCCTTTCTCCCTCTTCTCCCCTCCTCCTCTCCCTTCTTCATCCTTCTCATCCTTCTTCATCTAGCCGTGATACTTTTTGTCCTGGATTTACATTGTTCTGGTGAGGATAGAGACATAGCAAATCAATAATAATATTTTAAAGAAAATTTTAAGCACATATACATCAAATGCTGCATTTGATACATACACTGTCTCATTTCATCATTATTTAATATCCCTTAAGGTAGGTATAGTAACTCTGCAATGGAGTTGAGAGAAATGAGGCATAGGAGGGAGAATGACTTGCTTAAGGTCTCACAATTCACAAGTGATGGCAGGAGGATTTGAACGTCTCTTGGAGGTTCAAATTTGAACCTGGAGTCTCTTTGACTCCAGGACATTGGTTCTAAAGTCACTCGGATTCCAAAAGTAGAATCGGATGCCTTAGTGATTGGATGTGTCAAGGACAGGTGACTGTGAGGAGGAGAAGGGGTCTAAAATACTTCCCAGTTTTCTGATTTGGGTGAACTGTTGAAATGTTAATGATGCTTTACCCAGGACAGGGACATTCTGACTCCTAGAAATAGTTCCAGCCTCTAATTAGTGTCGAGATCATTTTTTAGGTTAAAAATGAACTTTGGGCTAAAGTTACAGGAATTCTTATTTCAATCTTTCACTTGGTTTTGCCTATAATAGACAGGCTAAATTGTAAGAGGCCTCCTATTAATTTTAAACTGTCTTGAACTCAAAATAGTCAAACTATTAAGCTAATGAAAGAGCAGTGTTCTTGTTACCTTTATGTTCATGCCCCCAGAGTCTTTTTCCCGATGGGCACCACGTATCATGTTATGGCCGTGAAAGTTTTCAGGCAGTGGTTACAGAAAGTCTTGAAAAGTAGAAAAGTCAAGCACGCTGTAGGAGCCCTGGCTTATTAAAGAGAGAGAGAGGTCTGGTTCTGATTACTGATAATTATAGATAAGCTGGAGCCGACAGTCATTTTCTGACCACAAACTCAAATCAATCAATTAAAAACTGCATGTAGCTGTACCACGGCTAATCAGTCCCAGGCACTTCAGGATGATCCATTAAGTCCTACCTCTACCGTGTCATGGTTGCTGTGTTCCATCTGCTACTCTGACAGTAGATCAAATGCACACCTCATTTTATACTCGCTGGCTAATCAAGAAGGCTGTTCACAGTGTTAGTCTTCTTTCCACTTCTTGAAATTGCCAGCCTTGTACAAGAAGCTTGATGATTGAGTCATTATTTCCCTTTCTGGACCCAGGCATGCAATACTAAGAAAAATAATTACTAGCAAGAAGAAGCAATCATTTTTGAAATATTTTGTTCATTCCTTTGCTCTCCCAGGAAAACAGACGGTGGGGGCTTCTAGAGGTGGGTGTTTGCCACACTGTGAGATATAGAAGCCATTCTGTAGAAGCAGCAGTTCAATGTGTGTTGGCTAAGTAGCCTCTGAAAGATATTTGGGGAAATGTAATTTACCTTCAAACTGAGATATGTGGAAGAGGGATAGTTATTCTTGGTTCCTCCATATGTGTGGATTCTCAAGGAAGCAGATTTCAACACAATCTAATGAAGCCTCTTCTCTTCAGAGGCTGCAAACTGGTAGCTCATGAGCTAAAACCTACTAACAGATGTGGCTTGCTGGTCTCACAGAGTGTTTAAAACAAATTTTGAATTAGTTACTAACATTTATAAAGCAAGAAATTGTACATTTTTTTATTTCTGACTTGACTTATTTATTTATTTTGAAAAATTGGAAGACCCAGTGACACTGAGCTCAAACTTCCTCCAGCCTGGAGGCTGTTTCCTTTGGAAAGCACATGTGCTTTCCAGCTCACCGCATTCCCTACAACTTTCTTTGGAGGACCTGCATCAGCCTCCTTCATTCATTTATGTTACTTTCTGGCTCTTCTAGCTTTTCTGAGTTTGTGGCTCTTACTAAATACTGAAGCACCTTATGTAGTTAGTGATGAGCTTTTGAAGTGTTTAGACAGCCTGGAAGAACATTTGCTGGAGAACGAGTGCATAGTATATCCTTGGACTCCAGAAACTTGGCCCCTTCTGAAATCTAATCTTTAAAGGACCGTGCTTGGGCTTTCCTCCAGCTGTGCCCCACCCATGGGAAGAGTAGGCCATGGGGTCAAAGGGACAAGTCCTTTCAGACTCTATTCACTTTTGACATTCACTGCTCACTCCAGACACCTGCCTTTCAGATTCTCCCCATGTTTGTCTTGCTGAAGAGGGACTGTGCTGCTGGTGTGTGTGTACCCCTAAGTGTGATGAGTGGGGAAGAGGAGACAGGAAGGCGAGATATAATTGGTGCTTAGATATGTGAATTTTTGAGTCCATAGACGTGCATGGGAGACCCTTTGTGATGCAGGACAGAATTCTGGGTAGGAAAAGAAGGTGGGCTGGAGGCCTCTGTTAGAACCCTGGGAAGGGCCTTTAACTCCTTCCCAGGGCTTATCCTGAGCTCATATTTTTAAATACTATGTCTCTAATATTCTCTTACTTCCAGTAATGGCATGAATCCTGTGCTTTTCAAAACACTAAGTAGAGGGTGGGTGGACTCAAGAGAAATAGGTGCACGCCACTCTAAAATATGATAGACTATGAAGAAAGGCCAAAACAACACATAGATAACCATATGTCATAAGAGTGCTTGGAGAGAAAACTGGATTTCAGCAAAGAAGTGATAAAGACCCTCTGATGCACAAAGACTCAGGATGGTAGCACAGAGAGGGAAGAAAAGCACCCAGCTAGAATTGGCTAGGAGTCAGGAGCACCTCCCCATTGCAAGGAAAATGTAAGCAGGATATCTCCAGCAGTTCACATTCCTACCATGGACTCCTGCAATCCTAGCCACAGGAGAGCCCCACAGCCCTTGCAGGACCTAAGCTCAGTATAGGGAGCTGCTTGGAGTTCACATGATTGCAGTGTTCCAGAAAAGGAATTCATACTGGGTTCTCCCTGACCCCTGGGCAGCATCATTCTGTCACCATTTTGAGAATGGAGTAACCACCAAGTACATCCTGCCCTAAGGTCCAATAGCTCCTGCATCTCCATATCCTTCATGCGCCACTGACGTGCTGTCATATCCATCTAGAGGGCTGTGATGTCACAATGTCAGCTGAACCCAGCTGTGCAGCCATGACCTTATCACTGGAGTGCACACAGCACACTACTTCCTGAAGCACAGGCAGTTCAGCTCAGCAAGAATGCTCCCCCCAGGACAGAGGGAGCCAACAGACATGCTCCCCAGGGCCTGTGGACTGCAGCTGCCACCACTAGTGACCTCATTTTCTCTAGCAGCAGAGCTAGCACCCTCCCAGGAGCCCAAGAACTGGCCTTCCCAGGTGCACTGACGCTGCTGTCAGTGACCCTGTTTCATCCATAACAAAGCTTCTGCATGTCCGCACATGCCCCCAAGTGGCCTGAAGACAGGTTTGTCCAGGATCTGCTGCTGTTGCTAGTGACCCCTCCCCTCCAGTGGTGAAGCAGCCATGCATGGGCATGCACCTCTGAGGGGCCTGAGGCCCTAGTGTTCTGATTCCCAGCAAAGTCTCACAATCAACCACATTCTAGGCCATTGAGGCAGTCACAAACACCATTGACACTGATTATAGCTGAAGAAACCATAAAGAGACTATACTACTGAATTGACCGAGAACCAAAGTCAAAGCATCCCACCCAACCAACACTATAGGACATGCCAACAAAAATAGCTTTCATATCTTTTGCTATGAAAGCTTCTCCATAAAATTGGAAGAAGCTACTGATCCACCAGATATACAGATATTGACATATGGACACAAGAAATATGAAAAAGCAAGGAAACACATCACCTTCAAAGGAACATATGAATTCTCCAGTGACATATCCCAAAGAAAAGGAAATCTATGAAATGCCAGAAAAGGAATTTAAAATAACGTTCTTAAGGAAACTGAGTAAGATACAAGAGAACAGAGACAGTCAATTTAATGAAATCAGAAAAACAATTCATGATTTAAATAAGAAGTTCAACAAAGAGGTAAATATCATTAAAAAAGAACCAAACAGAACTCTTGTAACTAAATAATTCCATGAGTAAAATAAAAACACAATTAAGAGCTTCAACAGCAGACTAGATCAAGCAGAAGAAAGTGTCTGAACTTGAAGACATGTTTTTTAAGATAACCCAGTCAGATGGAAAAAAAAAAGTGGGGGAAGAGGGTAAAGAAAAAGAATGAAGAAAGCCTATGGTACCATAGAACACCATTAATATGGAAGACCATTAACACCACTAAGCAAATGAATATTCACATTGTGGGAATTTCAGAAGGAGAAGAGATAAGAAAAGGCACAGGAAACGTATTTAAAACTGATAAATTTAGCAAAATTGCAGGATGCAAAATCAGTACACAAAAATCAGTAGTGTTTCTATACACCAATACAAACTAGTTGAAAAGTGAGGAAAGCAACTCCAATTACAGTAGCTACAAAAATACCTAGAAATAAATTTAACCAAAAAGGTGAACGATATCTACTATGAAAACTGCAAGACATTGATGAAAGAAATTGAAGAGGATACAAACAAATGAAAACATCCCATGTTCATGAATTGTTAAAATGACCATATTACTCAAAGAGATCTATATATTCAATGCAATCCCTATCAAAATACCAATTACATTCTTCACAGAAGTAGAAAAAGCAATCCTAAAATTTGTATGGAACTACAAAACACCCTGAGTAGGTAAAGCAATCCTGAGCAAAAAGAGCAAAACTGAAGGCATTACACTACTAACTTCAGAATATACTATAAAGCTATAGTAATCAACACTGCAAAATATTCGTGTAAAAACAGACCCATAGACAAATGGAACAGAATAGAGACATCAGAAATAAATCCCTGTATTTATAGCCAACTGAGTTTTGACAAAGGTGCCAAAAACACACACTGGGGGAAAGGACAACCTCTACAGTAAGTGGTGCTGAGAAAATTGGATATCCATATGCAGAAGAATAAAACTAGATGCCTATCTATCTCCCACCATACATAAAAATCAACTCAAAATGGATTAAATATTTAAATATAAGAGCTGAAGCTATAAAATTACTAGAAGAAAACAGAGGAAATGCTCTAGGGCATTGGTATAGGCAAAGATTTTATGGGTAAGACTTCAAGAGCATATATAACAAGTGGAATTATATCAAACTAAAAAGCTTCTGCATAGTAAACAATCAACAGAGTAAAGGGATAACCTGTAGAATGGGAGGAAATATTTGCAAACTATTAATCCAACATGGAATCAGTATTCAGAATGCACAAGAAACTCAACAGCAAAATAAATAAATAATCTGATTAAAAAATGGGCAAAGTATCTGAATAGACATTTCACAAAAGAAGACACACAAATGGCTGGCTATTCAGATCCTTTGTCCACTTTTATGATAGAGATGATTAGAATATCTCTAATTATCAGGGAAATGCAAATCAAAACCACAATGAAATGTTATCTCACCCCAGTTAGAATGACTGTAATTAAAAAGACAAAAATAAGCCAGGCACGGCGGCTCACGCCTGTAATCCCAGCACTTTGGGAGGCCGAGGTGGGCGGATCATGAGGTCAGGAGATCGAGACCATCCAGGCTGACACGGTGAAAGCCCATCTCTACTAAAAAATACAAAAAAATTAGCTAGGCATGGTGGTGGGGCCTGTAGTCCCAGCTACTCGGGAGGCTGAGGCAGGAGAATGGCATGAACCAGGGAGGTGGAGCTTGCAGTGAGCAGAGATTGCGCCACTGCACTCCAGCCTGGGCGACAGAGCGAGACTCTGCTTCAAAAAAAACAAACAAACAAACAAAAGAAAACAAAAAATAACAAATGCTGGCAAGGATGTGGAGAAAAGGGAACTTTTATGCACTTTTGTTGGGAATGTGAATTAGTACAGCCGTTGTAAAAACAGTGTGGCGTTTCCTCAAAAAACTGAAAATACAGTTATCTTATCCAGATATTCCACTACTGGATATTTATCGAAAGGAAAAAATATATATATATTGAAGAGATAGCTGCACCTTTCTGTTTACTGCAGCACTATTCACAATAACCTAGTTGTGAAATCGGCTAAATGCCTATCAACAGATGAATGAAGAAAAAAATGTGGCACATATACACAATAGAATACTATGTGACCTAAAAAAAAGAATAAAATTCTGTCATTCATGGCAATGTCAATGAGCCTTATGTTATGTGAAATAAGTCAGGTACAGAAAGATAAATACCACATATTCTCACTTCTAGGAGGATGCCGAAAACTGAGCTCATAGGAGTAGAAAGTAAAATTGTGGTTACTAGAGGCTACAAAGGGTAGAGGGTAGGGAAGGATAGGGAAAGGTTGGTTACCAAATACAAAATTACAACTAGATAAGAAGAATAATTTCTAGTATTCTAGAGTGCTGTAGGGTGAATACAGTTAACAATAATTTATTGCTATATTCAAATAACTTGAAGAGAGGATTTTGACTCTTCTTGGCACAAAGAAATGAGAAACATTTGAAGTGCTAGATATGCTAATTACCCTGCTTTGACCGTTACACATTGAAAACATGTTCAAAATATGACTCTGTACCCCATAAATATGTACAATTCTTATGTGGAAATTAAAAATGAAAAGAAAGCAAAAGAAAAAAGTGATAATAAATGTGTTGATGGATTTGGTCTTTAAATTGAATTACTGTCAGAAATACAGATTGGAAAAAAAGGATAGGTTTCACAGAGACAGGAAGTAGATTGGTGGTTGACTGGGGCTGGGGGGCAGAGAGGTTGAAAGAGGGGGAGGGATACGGGAAAGGGGAATGACTACTAATGGGTACAGATTTTTTTGTGGGGGGAGGGTATGCTGAAAATGTTCTAAAATTAGATTGTGGTGATGGTTGCACAACTCTGTAAATATATTAAGTCACCACACTATACACTTTAAGTGGGTGAATTTTATAGTGTGTGAATTACATCTCAATGAAGCTGTTTTTAAAACATTTTTTAAAAAATGATAACTTTTCTTGAAAAGAAGAAACAAAGAAACATCAGATCTTAGAGCACCTCCAGGACACTTTTGTTCATTCTTCTCTTAGTTCTAAAATATTCAGTCTTAGAATGTCATACTTCCTTGGCTGTACTGGAACCAGATGGTCTTAAAACACAGAAAGTATGGTATTCTATCTCTTTTGAGCATCATCGCTCATTTCTCATGGCTTTTCTCTATTTTCTCTGATCGTGGATACCTAGGCTGTGCCTATTTTCATGGTTGGTCTCTTTCCTTTTGCTGAGGTCTTCACTTTGACAACCAAGAACTTTTAGGATTAGAAGAACCATTCGCTAAAACAGCTTCAGGTTTATGTGGTTTCCATTGCTTCTTGTCTTTAAAGAAGTACCCAATCCCGTGACTCCCAATAGCTTGCCAGATATATACAGATTTCTCATCTAAAGCCCCTCACACTGTTGCAATGTCACCATAGTGCATGGCTCCTTAATGAAAAAATTAAATTTTGGTGACCTTGGCATCATCTCTCAAGTTATGACAAGAAGCACATTATCCTTCAAGTTAAAAAACCAACCAAACAAAAAACTGGTTAATTGGGACAAAATATTTGATTAAATTTGTTTTCATCAAATTTAAATTCAAGCAAATTGGCTGAATGAATTGGCCAGTTATTAATTCAGTCAAATCCTGTCAAACTGGTTGGGCTTATAAACACAGCCATGGGCTATCAAGGTTACACCATCACTTACAACTGCCAAAAAGGAGAGCTGTGCTCCCACTGTTTCAAAAATGTCCCATTTCAACACTTTTCCTTTATCTCTAATCATTTGGCTGTGCTGAAAGTCACCACACCATCGAGTGAACTTCAATATTTGGCTACCAATCACAGAGTTGTAGAAATATTACTAGCAAATGGACTATTATCACTTTCCATAATTAGAGTAATAGAAAACAGACATCTAAAAGTCATCTCTTTGATTGTCAACTTATGCTTGTCATCTACTTTGACCTTAGGAAGAAAATATCATCCTGCCTATGGTGGTATTAGCTTGTCTATTTGTTGAAAGGACTGAAATTTGTTATGAACACATAATTTGGATTTATCATTTACTCCAAGCCACTCCTAAAAGAGACTTTCTAATCCACTCAACATTTCAAAAAAAAAAAAAAAAATGATAACTTGCTATCATTGTCCTTGTCCGTTATCAATCCAAAAGATGATATATTTGGAAAATATGTTAAATATCACTCCAAGTATCTTTGTCTTGTTTTGCAGAAGCATAGAATTACTGTAAAAATTATAGAAAGTTAGCACTTTCATCTCCTTTAATGCATCAGTTTTCAACTTGGTCTGCACCTTGGAATGGTCTGGGAAATTTTTTAAAAATGCTAATCTTGGCTAGACGCGGTGGCTCACGCCCGTAATTCCAGCACTTTGGGAGGCCGAGGCAGGCAGATCACGAGGTCAGGGGTTTGAGACCAGCCTGACCAGCATGATGAAAACCCATCTCTACTAAAAATCCAAAAATTAGCTGGGTGTGGTGGCACGCGCCTGTAATCCCAGCTGCTCAGGAGGCTGAGGCAGGAGAATTGTTTGAACCTGGGAGGCAGAGGTTGCAGTGAGCCGAGATTGCACCACTGCGCTCCAGCCTGGGTGACAGAGGTCCCCCCGCCAAAAAAAGTCTCTGGCTTTCCAACCCAGAAATGTGATTTTGTTGGTCTGAGTGTGGAGTGGGCATTAGAAGTTTTAAGAGCTCCCCAGGTGATTCCAATGTTTAGCAATCTTTGGGAACCACTGATCTAGTATAGCCCAGTGCTTCTTAAATCTTAATGTGCATACAGATCACCTGGAGGGCTTGTTAAAACGTAGACTGCTGGTCTGCATTCCTAGAGATTCTGATTCTCTGGGTCTGAGGTAAGACTCATGAATTTGCTTTTCATACCAGTGTTCTCGTGATGCTGATTGTGCTCACATTTTGATTAGCACTGGGGTGGCCCATCAGTTCTCTCTCTCCTGCATATGGAGCAGGCAAAGAACATTGAAGAGACGTGAACGGTCAAATGTACTCACCTGAATCTTTTAAAAGACAAGCCAAATTATATAAAGGAATGAGTCAGAAGCTTTGGATTTTATTGCAAGGAGTGCCAAACCAGTAAACAAACCCTTGCCAAACCAGGAAACAAACTCCTGAAATCCTATGGGATTATTTTCATTACTGGAATGTCAACACAAAGCTTAATTTATGTAGGAAGAAAACTGGGAAAGAGCAAAAACAGAAACTCTGATCACACAGACTAAATCTTCACATTGGATTTGCAATCCAATGATAGCTAGAAACAGAGCAAGGAAATACGGACAAAATTATGAAGGATGCAAAAAGAAAGAAAGTTTTGTTATATAACCACATTTGAATTTTGTTCAAGGTCTATCCACACTAGGGCTTTGGAGCTGGAAAGACTTCAGTTTGATTTTTGTTCTGAAATTATTTGTTTTGTGACCTGATGGAGCGACCAACCATCTTAGTTTGTCTAAGGCATTCCCAGTTTTAGCACTGAAAATCCTGCATCCTGGAAAATCCCTCAATTCCTTGCAGGCCGAGATGACTGGTTCACCCTAAAATAGGCAAGTAATTTAACGCCCCGGTAGCTCCTTCTCTTCACCTATATAATGTAGACGATGATACTTACCTGGAAGAACTGTTAAGAGGATTAAAAGCAACAAAGTATCAAGCCCCCAGCACATACCTGGCTCATAGGAGAAACTGAAAAATACTGGCTTCAAATAATAACTTTTTCCTGGCTATGAAATTTTGGAATGGGAGGCTCCTTAAACCAAAAACTATGCCGACATTTTAGAATGTATCTAATTTGGTCTGATGGACTATTTGATGATAAGGAAGGACAGTTTTCTACTGGAGAACCACAGGAGAGTTCCAAACATTTGCTAGTAAATTCTTAAAGTCTTCTGGTGATTGAATAAGGTATGCTATGAAACAAAAATTTAAGTTTGTAGGCGTTCTCTGATAAACTTATGCACGCATCTGCCTCCTTGAAGAAATCTCAGTAAGAGAATGCAGACTTCAAGCAGATATCTTAGGCATGCTTGTTCACATTATAAGGATCCTTTCTTTCAACTATCAAGTTTCCTAGTAGCTTCTTTCTACATCAGTGGAAATGCTCTATACCTGTGCTGTCCGATATCCTAGCCACTAGCCACATGCAGCTCTTGAGCCTTTGAATGTAGCTATGGAAACTAGGGATAAGATTTTCAATTTTATTTAATTTTAGTAAATTTAAATTTAGATTGCCTTCCTGTATCCTAGTGGCTGTATTGGAGGGAGAGGGGCTCTAGTATATTTGTTAGCTGTTAGAATTGATGATTAATAGAGAAGCTAAGAAAAATGGAGGAGGAAACACTGATAATGATATCTTAATTAGAACAGAGGATTGAGCTGTTTCCAAAATTAAGTAATTCAGTAGACAAGTAAGGATTTATTGAACAGAAGGACAGTTAGTGAACAACTTTTCAGAATGGTTGTCATGTCACCCAGGAGCTTGGGTAAGCGACATCGAGAAGAGGCTGGAAGTCATGGAATCTTGAGTTTCACTTGTAATTCTGGCCTGCCCTAACCTGCTGAGTATCCCTGCATAAGTCACTTACCCGTACTGGGCCATTTTTCTCTAAGATCCTTTGAAACCCCCAATATCTTTTGAAAGGAGAGTACTTGCACATTGTAACTATTTTTTCCCCCTGGTAGGCATATCTAAAAGTCATTCTGATTCTAGCACTTTTGAATTAGTAAGGAAGGAGAGAAACTTATTGTGAGGAAAAAAAAAACTTTGGAAAGAATCTGAGTTAACATAATTCAAATTCATAGATAGTCAGTCTTTACCTAGTATGAACACAGACCCATACAAGATGGATAAAATAAATTTTCTGTTCTTTCATCACTTATAAACTGGTTGAGGAGGCAGGTAAGACAACTCAATAGGATCCAAGACAGAATGAAATAATTATGCAATGTGTATATGATTTGGGGTGAGGCCACGAAGGGAAGGTCTTTTTTCACAGGGATATCCACAGGGTCGGTGGCATTTGGTCACTTGAGCCTTGAAAGAGACTGATGCCTTCAACAGGGAGAGAAGACGAGGAATCAGGTTTGACTAAACCATTTGGAGTTTAAAGACATGGAGTACTTGTGCGTGGTATAGTCAGTTTTATTTTTTATCTTGCTGAAACAATTCAAATTTGATATTACTAAAGAATGAATAGAATCCTAACTTTTGTTCATTATTTACAGGCTCATTTCCTTTCCTTTTGATAATTTTAGCACATTTCTGATGATAATTATAAACTTCCATTGTCTTCCCAAATGTACCTCTTTTTAGAAGGGCATTCTAGGTGAGGGAGCATTGTGAGAAAATACCGGGAGATATGACTGATGATTTCTACCAGGTACTCATTATGATGCAATCACTCAACAAAACAATTTTGAGGACCTGTGGTGTAGGCTATAATAGGATTCTACCTGCATTTGATCTTGCAACCCTAAGTCAGCTGCTAATTAGACTGCATATTTATCTTTTTCTCCTCCTAAGTGCCTATTAACACTCAGCAGCCCACACAAAAAAAAGCCTTTGCAAACAGCTTCTACCAAGGCTCCTGTCCCTTCTGGTGGCTTTCCAGACCTCCCTCACACAATTTTCTTAATTATATCTTCTACCATCCCCAGCTGTACCCCTGGAGCAGCTGCCACTAATCCTAAATAAATATTTCCTGTTCTCCTTAGAAACAATTAAACTTAGCCTTTACCAAACCTTTGGCATCTGAGGCTCACATTGGTGGTGGTGAAGCAGTTGCTTTTTGTCCTTGTAAACTAAACAGAGACTAATTATATTCTTAAAGTCCTTTTTCTTGAAGCAGAATCGCCTCTGCTGATGTGTCTCTAACCTTTTGGTTATTCACACTGAATTGATAACTTACAAAATACCTCACAGCAGCTTTCTGCCCTCCAAGCTACATAGAAACAGACAGAGGTTGTGGGCCTGGGGCTGATTGAGGCTCATGCAGAGCCTGACTTTTCTCTGCAGCAGTGGATGCTGATGGTCAGAAGCATTGGTTCCCAAACTTGGCTGCCTTTGGGAGTAACCTAGAGAGTTTTAAAAATGCTGATGCTTGGGCCTACTCCAAGAAATCTGATTTAATTGCTCATGGAGGTGACCATGGGCATTGGAATATTTAAAAAGCTCCCCAGGTGACTGGCCTAAATGAACTTCCTTCACACACCTCCTGGCTCTCTGTCTAGGCTCATTTTTACCCTGTTTTGGTTCCCTCTGATTGTCAGTAAGGCCAAGGCAGAAGAGATCAGTATTCAGACCTTCTTTGTTGGCCTAGATCTGCTTTTAACTGCAAGTCTAGCCCAGGGAAGAGAATATCTAGCTGGTATATTCCCCTTTGCCCAGAGTCAGACCTCTACTTTCCTTTGCTTAATCACTCTCCAATTAGCACTTCCTAAGAATTTTCCCAAGAAGCATATTTAGTTCAAAGGGACTCCCATGATAGTAGAACAGGCAACATTTCCATAGGTCCACATGCAGTTGCCAGCATTTGACCCCGGGGAAGTCTTTAGGAGAGGGTGCTCTTTGGCAGGCAGTATCGTGTTTCTGCAGGCCATGCTGAGCTACGGCACTGCCTGCAGAAGTAATATGCCTTCAGGTGGCCCATCAGAGCCTTTTCTCTGCAATCCTTCAGTCCCTCCTCTGAGGCCTCACTTACTGTGTGTTGAGACTAACTTTTAGGGATGCCTTTACTTTGTCCATTATCAATATGAAAACAGCAGATCCAGTGATAGATGTAAGTTTGTCCTGTGGCTAAGCACTGAGAGCCTGGCTTCAGGTAGTCCTGGGCAGTCTTTGTTCCACCACTTCTTAGAGCCTGCCAAGCCAGCCTTTGGAAAGTCTCCTAGAAGAGTGAGAAATCAAATGGTTGCAGAGTGGCAATTCCCTGAAAGGCAGCTCATCCATCATTTTGACTTCATTCCATTTACAATAAGCACATTCAATTTTCCCTTTAATTAAGAACTTGAAAAGCACGCGATCAGGCAGAAATACAGCCCAATGTGAGTTCTGGGTAAAATCTATGTGTCCTTGACAACAACAGCAATCTGAGTGTTTAGTTTTTCCTAGTGTTTCTGCATGTAAAGCAAGAGTTTCAGGAACCACAGGTGGTAACTGTTGAACCTAATTCTCCAATTCTCCTGGAGTCCGAGGTATCAGTCAGTCAACAACATTTATTCAGCCTACACTTATTACTGAGCTGCAGAAAGCTTCAGGGTAAGTCAATAACACGTGCATTAAGGTGCACCATGATTCCTTCAAGCTAATGTGAGTGGGTGTGTATGTGTGTATGTGTTCTCCCTTAAACATGTATGAGGTGATCCTGTAAACTTCTTGCATTCTCTAATTCAGCTAACAGTTATTGAGCTCCTACTAACGTAGCTTACTGCTAGATTTTGAAGGAGTTGCAGAAATAAACAAGACAGACGTTGTACCCACAGACCTTACACTACAGTGAAACAAGTGAAAGGGAAGAAAAGGAAAGTTTAATGGAAGTGTAGTACCTGTCATACAATGTTCTGGGCAGTTTACATTCTTTAGTTCATTTAAATCACACAGTAGCTCTTTGAAGTAGATATTTTTCATGCACTCCTTTCTTCCAACTGACTAAGAGGTGAGTAAGTTAACTAAGGGGACACAGTTCATAAGCAGTGCAAATGGGTCCAACTTCCTCTCTTCCCTTAGCACTCCAGTGCTTCTCCAGGAGCATCCAAAGACAGAAAGGTAGGGCGTGAAGAGGAGGGAGGTATTTATCCTAGTTTCAGGAATTATGGGAGGCTTTTTCTAGATCAGGGACCCCAAACTCTTTTTAACTCTCAATAATTGTTGATTGCGTATCCCTAGAAGTGACTAATACAAAACCTGTGGGGTCTTACCAAGGACAGAGGAAAAGAACAAAGGTAGGCAAGGGGGAATAAGAGATGTGAGTTACGGCATGTTAAAGTCTGGATGGCAGCAACTGCCACTTGTGCACTTTAGCTACTCTCCTATCTGAGAATTTACTTTGTTTACAAGTGGGTTTTCCCCCCTTGCTCACTAAAACCAGCTCTTAATCTTTAGATCAGTTTACCAAACACTCTAATGATAAGGCTGATAATGAAACCTCTTTCCTGAGTACTCTGAAGGAGCTTGGAGAATGTTTTGGATGCTCCTTTTTAGATCTTTGAAGACAGGACCTCAGAATTCCCCACTCGGAGGGCTCCCCACTGTGCCTTCAGGAGCTCACAGAAATATCCCAGGGCAAAGAAGCACAGGGGGTTTCTGGAAATGAACTCACTACTTTCTATTATGGCCATGAAAAACGTAGAGCCTCTTCTTTGTTTTTTGTTTGTTTGTTTTGGTTTGGAATAGAAAAGCGTTTTTGTGATCCTTGGTGCAGGTTAAAAATAAATATATTTTTTTCATTCATTCACTTTCAATGGCAGTTTCCATTTATAATGAGCCAAGAAGCTCTACACCCTTTAATTTAATTGCCCTTTTCTCCTCCATATTTCTTAGAGCCAAAGCCAAAGCCCTCACAATGGCCTACTTATTCAACATGATTTGTACCTTCTTCCCACCCCTTGCAGCATCATGCCATGACTTTTACTGACTTCATTGTTTATAACTTTCTTCTTTTTCATGCAGGCACATCCTGTTTCATTTCTGTTCCATGCATATACTAGGCAGGCTCCTGCCTCAGGGCCTTTGCACTAGCTGTTTCCTCTCCTGAAATGTCTCTGCTCCAAAAACCCATATGACTCTTTCAGTTCCCCTTACCATTCTCAGCAGAGGCATTCTCTGTCACTCTATTTAAAATGGCAACCTCCTTCCTTCCCATTCTCCTTCCAGACCTTAGTTTTCAAGAGTATTTATTACTTTCTAATAAACTTATTTGCCTACTTTTAAAAAAACTTAAACCCCAGTAAAATGTAAGCCCCATGAAAGAAAAGCCATGAGCATAGTACTTATGGCTGGGTGTCCAATATAGTTCCAGACAAATAGGGGGTGTTCAATGAATTTTTAAAAAAAATTCCGTAATGAACATTTAACATAGAGCCAGATCACCCCACTAGCAATGAGTATACCTACTTTTCAGGTCTTGTTTCTTTTATTTATTTTTCTTTTCTCCACATTCATTCTTTATTTCTCCTATGAATTGTCTGTTTCTGCTATTTACCCATTTCTACTTATTTACTTACTTATTTAGTTGACAAATAAGAATTATATATACTTATTGCATACAACAGGATGTTTTGAAATATCTATACATTGTGGAATGGCTAAATCAAGTGAATTAACATATGCATCACTTCACTTATCATCTATTTGTGATGAGAACACTTAAAATCTACTCTCTTAGCAATTCTCAAGTTATACAATACATTGCTATTAACTATAATATATTCACCATGTTGTACAATAGATTTCTTGAACTTATTCCTCCTGTTTAACTGAAACTTTGTGACCTTTGATCAACATCTCTCCAATTGCCTTCCTCTCACAGACACTCAGCCTCTGGCAACCACCATTCTGCTTGCTGCTTCTATGAGTTTAACTTTTTTAGATTCCACATATAAGTGAGATCATGTAGTTTGTATCTTTCTGTGTCTGGATTATTTAATTTAACATAATGTCCTCCAGGTTCATCCATGGTGTCACAAATGACAGGCCTTCCTTTTTTTTTTTTTTTTTAAGGCTGAATAGTATTCTAGTTTGTATATATACCACATTTAAAAAATCCATTCATCCATTGATGAGCATTTAGGTTGATTCCATATCTTGGCTATTGTGAATAATGTTGCAGTGAACACAGGAGTGCACATATTTTTTCAATATACTGATTTTCCTTTGGATTATATATCTAGGAGTGGGATTACTAAATCATATGATATTTCTCTTTTTAATTTTTGTGGAAGCTTTATACTGTTTTCGGTAATGGCTGTATAATTTACATTCCCAACAGTGTGCAGAGTTCCCTTTTACTCACATCCTCTGTAACACTTGTTATCTTTCCTCTTTCTGATAATAATCATTCTAACAGGTATGAGGTGATATCTCATTGTGGTTTTAATTTGCATGGCCCTGATGATTAATGATGTTGAGCATTTTAAAATATACTCATATGGCCATTTGTATATAATTTTTTGAAATATGTTCATTCAGACACTTTGCCCATTTTTAATGGGATTATTTATTTTGTTACTATAGAGTCATATGAGTTCCTAATATATTTTGGATATTAATCCCTTATCCAGATGTATGGTTTGCAAATATTTTCCCATTCCATAGGTTGTCTCTTCATTTTGTTGATAGTTTAATATGCTGTGCAGAAGCTTTTTTCCTTCCTTCCTTCCTTCCTTCCTTCCTTCCTTCCCCTCTCTCCGTCACCCAGGCTGTAATGCAATGGTATAATCACAGCTCACTGCAACCTCAACCTCCCAAAATCCTAGGATTATAGGCATGAGTCACCATACCCAGACTGCAGATGGTTTTTGGTTTAATGTAATTCCATTTGTTTATTTTTATTTTTAGTGTCTATGCATTGGGGGTTATAGGGATACTTAGAGAAAAGGCTGATTCTAGAACTTGGTAGGAAATATACAAGATGAGCCTGAACTATCTTGTAGTGCCAGAAAGTAAGGAAGTACTAAAAAACCCCAAACCTAACCAACTAACCAGTCAACCAACCAATCAAACAAAGAAAATCCCCCAAATCCCTACATTGATAGGGGGTATGTTAAAAGGACAGAAAGGCCAGCTCAAAGAATTCCCAATAGCCAAAGCTGGAACATTTTGAGCAAAAATAAATAAGAGTGTTGAATTATAATGCAAAGTGTGAAATAAATATCCATTAGTCCATACTGATATAAGTAAATGTGTGAATAAACACGTAAACAAGAGAGAAGAGACAAATCTCCCTTGCAGAAGAATTTCAAATAAATTATGTAGATATTCTGCCTTTACAGGAGGGCATACTTCTTTACTCCTTAAGTGTGGGCCATGCATTGTACCTTCCTTCCAAAGAATACACTATGGAAAGGGTCAGGGAATGGAGAGTAACTTTACAGTGGAGGAAGCTGACAAACACTACCTCAGCCTGGTATTCAAAGTCAGCATCAACAGTCATAAATCATGACAATAGTATGTACCCTTGGTACAATGTGATAAAAATGGCACTTTACCTCTGTGGTCTTCTTTTCTAAAACCCATAACTCAGGTTTAATTATGAGAAAAACATCAGACAAATCCCAATTGAGACATGTCCTATTAAATACTCAACTGTTGCTCCTCAAAACTATCAAAGTCCTCAAAAATAAGGAAAGTCTGAGAAACTGTCACAGCCAAGAGAAGCCTGTGGAGACATGACAACTAAATGCAGCGTGGCATCTTGGATAGATCCTAGAAAAGAAATAGACATTAGGGAAAGAAAAATGAAGGAAATCTGATATGGACTTTTGATAATAATAATGTATCAATATTGGCTCATTAATTATAGGAAATATACCCTACTAATGTAAGCTATTAATAATAGAAGAGATTGGATGTGGAATATATGAAAACTCTCTTTACTATCTTTACAATTTTTCTGTAAGTCTAAAACTATTCTTCAAAAAATGTCTATTTAAAAAATAGAGCCAAGTCCAAATTAGTTAGGAAGCCAGAAACCATTATTATATCTTGAATATGTCAGTTCCAATTGGAAATGAGCCAGCTTTCTGAGAATGATCACACTGACAGCTATATTAATCTCCTGATACCAGCAATAGCAGAACTCTTTTTAAATTTAGAAATGAGAAGTAAATGGCCATTTTTCCCTCCACTACCTTTTTTTTTGGTCTTGATATTATAGCCTTAAGGCACTCTTTAATAGACACTTATTTTCCAAAGAATGTGATAATTAATAATTCTGCATCTTATTTCTTAAACTTGCTACCAACTTCCATTTTTTCAATAAGTTTTATTATTAATTTATTCTAAAACAGTTCTTTTTCTCTTGGTCTTAAAATCAGAGACTTGTCCTATCTCAGTGTTCTAAAAGGGCAGGTTGCTTCTAATGTGACCCATAATCTATACTTATCTATAATTTTTTTCTAGCACATTTCAAGTAAATAGTCCATCATTTCTCCATAGGTAAAGTTTGTTCCTTTAGGGAATAATAATACAGTGATATGGAATTTTGTATTTTTGCTAAAAAGTTCACATTTTCATTTGGAATAAAATTCATGAATTAAAAAAACAGAATTTAATAAAAATTAATGGTTAGTTTGTTATGTTTTAGATGCTGAACAAAGTCCCATACAAAAAAAATTCTTTGGCTTTGGTTCCCTAGCAAGTGGCTGTGACTCAGTTGTTCTCCTTTGATCTCCTACCCTTAGCACTGTACTTTGTTTTGCATGGGGTGGAAGGGGAGAGGTTTAACAACATTGGCTTCTGTCTGCCTGAGTCGTTTTTAACCATCTATTTTAACTACACCTGAGAAAGGCAACCTTGGGCTTGTTTGACTTTTCCAGGATATGTAAATACTGAAAAATAAAAATGATGGAATCCGGGTACAGAACCCTGCTTGTCTTCCACACCTGCACACTCATCAACTGTGTAACTCTAGTCAGGGCACTTCTTGAAACCTTGGTTTCTGTCTTCTTTTCTTTTCTTTTTTCTTTTCTTTTCTTTTCTTTTTTTCCTTACATTTTCCTTTTCCCTTTTCCCTTTCCCTTTTCCTTTCCTTTCCTTTCTTTTCCTTTCCTTTCCTTTTTTTTTTTTTTTCTTTTCCTTTGTTTCCTTTTTTTTGAGACAGGGCCTTGCTCTGTCACGCAGGCTGAGTACAGTGGCATGGTCTTGGCTCATTGCAGCCTCCACCTCCCAGACTCAAGCAGTCCTCTCACCTCAGCTTCCCAAGTAGCTACTACAGGCATGCACCACCACACCCAGCTAACTTTCTGTATTTCTTGTACAGAGGCTTTTACCATGTTGCCCAGGCTGGTCTCAAACTCCTAGACTTAAGCCACAGGAGGCCACCCATTTTGGCCTCTCAGAGTGCTGGGGGTTACAGGTATGAGCCACCACACTTGGCTGAAACCTTGGTTTCTTAACCTGCAAAACGCCAACTTTACTAACTTTTACTTGCCCAACTTCCATGTTTGGTTGGGAGGAACAAATAAGATAAAAGATATAAAATTGTATATTAACTATAAAGCACAAAATAAAGTAAATAATTATAATTAGAAATATTTTCAGCTATGAACGCATTACCTTGTCTTACAGTTTTTAAAATGATAGCTTTTGGATAATTTTTAGAATTATTATTTCTAACTGGTTTAGAACACTTATATCTGTTGTGCCCAGGCTTTTATTATATCTTTTCTTTCACTTCTGGCCCCTCTCAGACTGGCAACCTCTCAGAAGATATCTTTATCTTTATTTCCTCAAATTTCTCCTATTAGTTTCTTCCATTCTGTTGGCAGGCTAAGAAAATTTGTTTCTGGGTTTAGACACTGATGTTACCTTTCTGCAGTTCAGCTTCCTCATTAGTTATTGTGGAGTCAATAATTGGATTTTCTTCAATGGATTTCCAGGTTCATCATGCCCTCTGGGCTGATTGTGGGGTTCCTGCTGATGGTGAGCCCAGTTTTCGACCACCTCACGGTGCCACGGCCTGGACCTGTGAATGTGGAGGCAGTGCTGGCCCAAGGAGGCCATTTTGATGACTGTGAGTGAACAAAATCTAGACAAACTCTTGATCAGATCCTCTCTTTTTTTATCAGGCTTGAATTGGCTTGATCAGCAAGAACATACTGTAAAAACATGATGGAATTAAGGTAAAGGGAACTGCCCATTTTCCTACTTCTCCCTGGTTGTGTCACTGTGTGTACAGCCTGTAAGGTTGATCAGGCAGGGGTGACTCAGGCATCTGCGCTTTGCCCTTGTGGAGACAACATGGCTTGTCAGTCCTGCTCAGCATCATTAGAAAGAGGGTTGACCTCCGGGAAATTTGCTGTGAAATCTCCTATTAGTGTCACCTGATAAGAATTCACAGAACAGTAGTTCTCAGAAGAAGACATGTCAATAACTGTCCATCAAAGTGAGACTCATGCATGACAGCCAAGCTTCAGAGACAAAGGTGGATCAGGAAGTCACTGTTACCATAAGGAAAGAAAGAAGGAAAGGCAAATTAACATTTTCTGAATGTGTGATGTGTACCAAACACTCACGTAGGTCCTTCCAGCCTGTTATTTGTTTGGGTTATATTCAGCATCTCAGCACTCAATTATACCTTATCTCGTTTGGTTCTTTGATTTATCTCATGGGGTGTTTGACCAGCCACCCACAGAAAGACAGGGATGGGTTATTATTTTTAAGCTGCAACTCTTTTGTTTTCCTTGTAGGACTCTGTGGGGACAAGGCACATGAACCTGCACTAGGAACTTAGGAAGCCCCAAGGACAAGGGGAAGGACACATGACTGTTGCCTAGGTGAAGTTCAGGACTTGGAACATATAGAGCATGTTTATGTTACGATCCAGGCAGGAGGACCTCAAAGAGTTGTTGCTTCCTTTTATGAAGCTGTCAATAGTAGTAGAAATCTCTGGAGCATTCAGGAAAGGCTTCTACAGGGAAGACATTTAAAATCTTGGCTTCTTTAACCATATTTGCCATGTTTGGGATAGAAATGAGAACTCTTTTTCATTGTGTTCTTTTGAAGCTTCTATTGTTCTGGAGAATGAGAAACTAGGAGTTTTATTTCCTATCCCTCCATGGTGTAGTGACCCATGTCTATTCAATTTTTAGTTTCCAAAATATTTCCATTTTGACACAGTTAGAGGGGAACAATGTGGCTACTTTTAGATTTTCTTGAGGTGACGAGTCTCAGTGACATGTATCCATACCTGTGTGCTATTTGTGTTACATGTATGTTTAATTTACTTCTCTGGAAAACTCTACACTGGCCCAACTAGGTACCATAAATCTATTCCAAAATGTCACAGTTTGGGTTAAGTTCAGGGCTATTGGACTCTAAGGACTGTGCTAGATCAATTAGACTTTCTATTCATTCCTTCTGTACCAACTCAATCAGAAGTGCATTGTGATTTTAAAATGTACTCTGTTTTTCAATATTCTCCTGGTTTCCTGGCTACATCGTTGGTGCTCTGGGGAGCAATTGTGAGCAGTAATGACTAACATTAACCTTCTGGGCAGTAACTAACTGGGAAGAACCTGGGGAAATCTGTGAAGGTTCATTTCAAGCAGGATGAGACCCAAAGATACCTGGAAAAGAACTTTCAGAAACATTTCTGAATTGAATTGCAGAGCTCAGTATTGACCAAGCCAAAATCCATTTTAACTTGGAGATTGTCAAGGCATGCAATAGCCAAAAGGTGGCACTCCTTATCCACTGTTCATTTTGTTCCAAAGTAAGGTCATCTCCACGTGTTTTTCTGTTCCTTCTATTAGTTGTTTCATAATAAAATATTATACTCTCATCTTCTCCTGGTAAAACATAGCAATAAAACAGACCTCATTCTCTGGATTGATATTTGTTTTGATATATACCAGTTCTTATCCCTCTGGATGGACAATGTATAAGATAAACTGTATTTTCAGTAGGGTTTGGCTTATAGTTCTGTGTGCATCTATAGACTATGCCATATAAACAAACACCTTTACTGTAACATCATCTCTGACCAGATCCAAAGTTTTAATTTGTCTCTAGAGTTTGCCTCTCTCAATTTCATAAACTGTGAAAACACAGCTGGAGCAATTTACAGACTGTGGAAAAACTCTTGAGTATTTTTGCTGAGGTACTAATTCAAGGATCATGCTTTGTTATTTCCTGTTTCATTGTTGTTTGTAAAACTAGTTAATGGGCAATGGACTGTTTCAAATTTGCCTAGTCCCTCAGTGCTGTTGCTTGCACCTCCTGTCAGGGCATAGCATGAATTGGGTGCAAGCGTGACAGCAAAATGGCATTGATTTGAGCAGACACACATCACTGAGAATGAAATCACAGCAACATTTGGAAAGAGCTAGGCTTGTACTCTTTGAGCTATGTGAATGTGGTCCCTGAGCCTTTTAAAAAATCAAATCCTACTCTGTTATAATTTCCCACCAACCCAGAATATTTCTGAGATATACTTTCAGGATCAGCACTATCAAGTAAGGGAAAGTCTTTACTGTCTCCTGGCTATTGGTTCTTAGAAACAAAGACATAAAACAGGATGGAGAGAAAATGCCAGCACTGAGTAAAGATACAAAGCAAGAAGACTAACTTAACTGATGCCCCACTAACCTACAATTTGGAAATCTAGAAACCTCTGTCATTTAGAAAACAAACATAAAATCATACATAAGTTAAAAGAGTTTCTGAGCAGCATAGAAAATTGTTACAAAGTGCAAGCACCTTTCTCTACACGAATAAATCTTCTAGGAGTTTTGTGACTTTAATGCCTGATATAATACAAGATAAGTGCTCAATAAATATTTGTGGAATGAATGGATGATGAGTAGAGAGAAGCAGAACCTTAGAGAAACAAGCTTACTGAGCCTGATGTTAGGAAGGGACCATCTAGTGTCGGGAAAAATTGCTTTACACTCCTCAATGCTATCTCTGAAGGCATCATAACTATAGCACAATTAAATGATTGAGGTTTTCCCTGTAAACCTGAAATACTGCTAAAACATGAAATTATACTTAGAGTGCCCTGGTCCTTGAAATGTATATAATAAAATGGTTAAGATTAAAACAATTCATGCTGTTAAAAGGACATGTTTGAACTGCTTACTTTGAACATCCACTGCTTGCCAAGCACTGAACTAGACTCTAGCATAGAATGGTAAACAAGTTATCTGAAGTGTTGCCTTAGATTGCATATTTTATATCTTTATGATACTAAATAAGACATTAGTACATTGTATTATATACATATGAAGAACAAAGGTACTTGAACACAGCAGATCTAAAATACTTACAGCTCTAGATCAAGTCCTCAATAAAGTAGTGATCAGTGGAAAACATTCAGTACTACAGTGAGACTTATTTATCAAATGGATTTTCCCGTATCGACAAACTGTGATGCAGCTTTCTTAGCGGATGATAGATTAGATGAAGAAATCAGGTAAAGTGCTGAGAAGCTACAGCTTTCATCCCTTACCAGAACAGAACTGCATTATAAAAATTACCTTATTTGTCAGATAGCTCATGGACCCACCCAATATTCTGGCTTCTAGTACTCTCTAGGTTGGGGTGGAAAAGCTCATGTTTGCTGTGCGGAGGGTAAAGGGCCACCGTTTGGAGTAGAGAATTGAGATGAATTTAGTCCTCCTTACCCAAAATGTTTTTTCACCATGCTTTGGGAAATGTCTCTGGGAAGGTTCAGCTAGTGTAGGTTTGAACTCAAGTTTAGTAATTTGTTTTACCTCTCTAAACACTTTAAAGCATTTGTTTACCTCTTGCATAGAAATGAGACCTCAACCATTGTTCCTATTTAATTCTTCAACATGCTCAGCCATCAATTCCCAGTCATCTTGGTGAGATTCTTACCACTCTTGTAGTGTTCCTTATTATTTCCTTTGTATTTCAGGGATAAAGTCACTTAAAGAGTTCGCATATTCAACTTCAGCCCACATAAAATCACAGAGCAGGACTGGTACACTGGGACGTCCACTGCTGGTGCCCAACTCTTCCACCACTCTGCAGAGCCTATACATTTGCTAACTCTAATTTCACATTGCTCTAAACTAGCAAATGCTCTATAATGCATTGGACTGGCATTTTAAATGTGGATTGTTTTCATCTTTATAGGCTGATAAGTTTTCAGAACACTCTTTAAGTGGAAAAGTCTGGGTCTCTCCAACATCAATTCATTCTAGTATTACAGAAACTGAAGAAGCGGTTGCTTATCTAAGTTTTTCACCTTCCAGTAAGTTTTTGTAGTGATTATAAGACCTAGCCTAAACTCAGGACAACTCTGATATGCAAAGGACAGTGTTATTAGTGTTATTCCTGCATGGCAGCTCTGGTTCACTCCTCATTTCCAGCCATTCCAACTCAGTGAGATTCAAAAAAGAAATGCCCCTATTCATGCCACCAAACTAAACTCATGAGTATGACTTATTTTGTCTCTTCAAAGATTTTTTTTTCCTTTTCCATTGACAACCCTAGATTCAGGCAAACACAAAGGTCACTCTGACTTCTATTTTGAACTTATATACTGCCCCAAAAGATTAATGAAATGCCAAAGCCAAGCCAAGTGAATCCTAAGCCAAACATAGTTAACAAAGCAAGTCTGCTCCCAAGAAAATTTACGTATCGGTTTGAAAAACTAAAGAGAAAATTATTACTGGATAACCTATTATATTAGTGAGATTTTATTGGTGGAGACAATTAAGAGTCAACTCTATGTATTTTTGTGAGCCACTCATCTGTCCACACTGTCCAGATTGTTTTTAAAACTATGGAAATTTCCCTCCAGGGTATACTTTCCCTGTTTGCTTCCATCAACATTTCTCTGCTCAAGTAGTTCCTTTTGTGGTTCAATTTTTCCATCTTTTTAATATAGTGGGTTGAGTCCAGCTGTAATTGTGCATGGTTATATACTGACAACCCACATAAACAAACATCAACAAACACAGTCCTTTGATAGGGTGATGTCATCACAATGAGAGTTTCAAAAGCAAATACAAGTGGGCAACTTGGACACCTGTGTCAGCTCTTCTTAGTCCTCCCTCCCCTTGCCCTTGATGATGAAAGAATTATCTTTACTGAAGTTGGAATGCCGTGTTGACACCAGCTCCCCTAGCACCAACCCTGGAAGATCAATTTCACGTCAAATTGTTTAGATTGATACTGAGACCACCTGGGCATCAGCTGTCAGGAAACTCAGGGCTTTGCTTAAACAGCAGGCAGCTATCAAAATAGGAGAGTGAAAGAGAGAGAGAAAGAGAAAAAGAGAGAGAGAGAAAAGAGAGAGGCTATCAGACTTAATACTCACGCATATTAGAGAGCTACAGAACTCTCTCAGGTCTGGTAATGTTGCTGCTACCATTTGTCAGGTGCACAATCGACCTGAGAATAGGGATAATGGGATCTTTGTAGGATCCTGAATCAACATTCTAAACAATTCAACCACTGTTCGCAGGTTAGAGCCATACCTCCCTGACCCTTCTCCCCTCTCTTCTCAAAGAAATCACTACTCCTCCCACCTCCCAGGAGCATTACATCAATGGGTACATTCACTTCTCCTCAATATGACAGCTGGTTAAGTGACACCATGAGATTCCCTCCTTAATAGCTCATGTATAGAAACAGCTGTTAGAATGATTTCTCATGTTGTTCAACCTTGTTTCCAGCATCGGAAAATTTAGGGTTTGGATTTTGTGCATGTTTGGAGAGACTTCCCTCTTTTGTTTTAAAATTTTTTAATGTTATTAAGAAAAAGTGAATGTGTTTTATGGTTTAAAAAATGAGGGGAGGATAATTTGCTTTTGAGATTTATAAAATAATCTTTTTAACCATTTTCATTTCAGTATTGAAAATGGCACATATCACATGTGCCTTCATAATAACAGACAGAGAGGAAAATTTGGGCTCAGCTGTGATGAGCTGGTTTGTGACTGGAGATGTCCCAGCGCCCTCAGTCTTGCTGTAGCCCTCCTCTCCAGCCCGTCCTCTCCCCGGCTCCATCTCCCTTTGCCTTTGCTTCTCACAAGCCCCTTGTCTCTTTTTGAAAACCACCCAGCCAGATCCACAACTCCCCTGAAAGAATTTATTTTCCTCTCTATTAGCACCAGGAAGAAAATGGAAGTAACTCAAAGAGCAGTGTCAAATAAGTAAAAATCTACCTTCTCGCTCACTAAAGCCAGTAGACTCTCATGCTGGAAGTCCAGGGATGTGATTATGGATTTCCAAAGGTGAAAAATCAGAACTATTGGACTGACAAATGAACTGTAGGAACCAAAATCATGGTTTTTTTTAGTTGTTCTGTGTATAGCTCAGAACGAATTTCCCAGAGACTTAATAGGAAAACGTCTTTATTATAAAGTTTTTCAGACATCAAGAAGAACAGAAAAATGTCTTTCTTGACAGGGCTTAATTTCCAGAACACACTTACTTTTTGCTTCCCTTTAGGTTGCAATTCTGTCTCTTGCAAAGGGGACTAATTTTCTCAGTAGGAGAAACTGTGATATAGATGTTTACCCATGCTATCTTCCCAGTTACTTCCATGATGCATGAAACAGTTATAAGAAGGAAAGGTAATTGAAGTTTTTCCTTGTACATTTATACATCATTGATGAACAAATATTATCTTCAGAATGTACTTCATTGACTTGAATTCTCACCAAGGCACAAATTAGATCTATCTAAGAGAAGAAAGAAAAGTTGGAAGTACTGGATCTCATAAAACGTGCTGTGTATATGTACAACTTTTTCCTGAGCCCAGCACTGTATCAGTTTGGGGACATATACAGTAATATGATGTTTTTGTGGTCTTAATTATTGCATCATGAAAGGATTCTTTGGCTCAGATCTGGGAGGCCCCAAAACAGTCCATCTTCACTGGAGAATTTACAGCAGTGCCTAGTAGCAAATTTAAATTCATTCATATAGGATTTGGTCCATACAGCCAAGTAGATCCTTCTAATGGAGCCACATTGTTAAATGTGCAAATTAACAACCTGATGCTGAGTCTAGAAATAAAATAGGTAAGAAAATTGATTCTGTAATATATCCACATGCTCACTTCATCAACACAATTGTTGAATGCTGACCATATTTAGTTAACGATGCGGAAACATTGCCTTGAGAACTAGAGATCTAATTTTCCTTTTGTCTTGTGGTAAGCCCCCAGTTCTTTAGTATGAAATGTATGGGATTCATTTTTTTCTTTTTTTTTTTTTCAGATGTTATTTGTCTCGTGAGAAGGGGGACCCAAAATACTGTAGTTCCCTAGGTACTTGCTCACCATTCTCCGATGCACATAAGGAAAGGGAGTGAGGGAGAGGGAGATGGAAAGGGAAAAGGAGAGAGATTAGTTCATTATGTAGATCCTTGGGAATCCCTTAGTGGTTTATTTGTTGTGCAGAGCCAGGAAACCAATCCATTCAAAACTTTCTCCTTGTTGGCAGATTTTTCAAAGCTGATGTTTCTCTGCTGACTGTGCACGTCCTCTTATCATGTGTTTGGTTTTTCAATATCTAGCTATTTCACAAAGAAAAGGACATTTATTTTCAATTAATAAACCACCCTGCAGTTACCCTTTGTTCATAGCCATGGAAATGCTTCTGTGTGTGCAGACGACAGCTTACACATTAAGCAACTCTTTCTATCGGCTTCCCAAGCTGTACCAATTCCTGGCTATGTTTTCCAGGTTGCCTTCTTCCTGGCACGTTACGCCTGCTTACTGGCAGATCTGCAGAGAAACACCCACATGGCTGTGGGCACATCACATTTAATGTTCATTTACAAACTGAGAATTAATGTCTTTTATTCCCCCGATGCCTTGAGAAGATTTTCATCATTGGTATCTGTAAATTAGGGGACTTACTTTCAGTAGACCTAATGTCTTCCCCTAGAAAGCATAATTATGCTTTGAAAAAAGCCATTCACTGATTTTAGTGAAATGAGTTGTTATTTTTGAAAACAGTTAGTGCTCTAATTCTCTTGTTATGGCAATCTGTGTTTGGAACTCCAGGACTGTGTGGATGCAGAATGAATTGTAAGATTCTGAGAGCAGCATTGGCTCTTTCTCATGTCTGTATTTTCATATTGAAAACAGATTTGAGAACATTATGGCCGATGATGTTGATGTGCATATAGGTGTAAATAAAGACATGACCTAGAGAAGCATATTTAAGCTGGGCTGCAGTGATTCAGAGAAAATGTATGTCAGCTGGGCACAGTGGCTCACGCCTGTAATCCCAGCACTCCACTGAGGCGGGTGGATCATGAGGTCAGGAGTTTGAGACCAGCCTAGTCAAGATGGTGAAACTCTGTCTCTACTAAAAAATACAAAAATTAGTCGGGTGTGGTGGCGGGCGCCTGTAATCCCAGCTACTCATGAGGCTGAGGCAGGAGAATCGCTTGAACCCAGGAGGCAGAGTTTGCAGTGAGCCAAGATAGTGCCGCTGCACTCTAGCCTGGGTGACAGAGCAAGACTCCATCTCAAAAAAAAGAAAATATATGTCATTCTCACTGTTCCTTCTGCTGCTTCAAGTTTTTCCCATTCATTCTAACTCAGCAAGCCAAAATACAACATTCTTTCATTTCTATTGTCCTGGGAAAAATGATTAAAGCACTAAACTAAGATTAGAACACATATAAAAATCAACCTTGATGCTTACAAAAATAAAGCAAGACTCTAATTCTGAAATCTCTGCCGGTGTGAATATAGTGGATGCTACTTGTTTGAGTTAAATAGCAAATTTTCCTCCAGGCTGTTCACAGTTCCTTTCTCCAAAATACTTTGTGGGAGGTGGAGATTTTCCCAGCACAACTGTTCCAACAACATTCTCAACAGAAAAAATTCATGATCATTATATAAAGTTCACCAAATACAGAAATGTACAAATATGAAATTGAAAATTGCCATATCCCAACAATTCATGAATCACTGAAACATTGTACTGCATGTCATTCCAGTTTTATTCTATAGATGAATGTGACTACCAATCCATCCATCCTTTACTATTTATTCTAACTAGCATACTACGCACAGGTTTTTTTTAGCTTAATTTATTTCCCTAAGCAATATATACATTTGCCTCATCATTTCGATGCCTCTGTAGTATTCCAGTATATTCCTACATCATCATTAACTTAATTACAATTACTACTCATAATTAACTAATTCCCTATAATTAACCAATCCCCAATCAACTGATCTGGATGGTTTCCAACATTAATATATTTTTAATACTTGTTTAAAATATTGAGGATAAGGCTGGACAACACAAGCAGGAATAGAAAAAATTATTTTGTCTGAATCAGAGCCTCAGATTCGTTTATAATTTGATGGGATGTTGTCTTAGTCTGTTCTCACGCTGCTAATAAAGACATACCCGAGACTGGGTAATTGATAAAGGAAAGAGGTTTAATTGACTCATGGTTTCACATTGCTGGGGAGGCCTCACAGTCATGGTGGAAGGTGAATGGAGAACAAAGTCATGTCTTACATGGTGGCAGGCAAGAGTGCTATCGCAGAAAAACTCCCATTTATAAAACCATCAGATGTCGGGAGACTTATTCAGGACCATGAGAACAGTATGGGGGAAACTGCCATAATGATTCAATTATTTCCACCTGGCCCTGCCCTTGACACCTGGGGATTATTACAATTCATGGAGAGGATGCAGTCAAACCATATCAGATGTTTATATACTAAAAATTAAATATTAAACTAGTTTAAAACTTATGAAGTTCTTCCATAAAAATTGGTAGACTTATTGTATATAAATTAGGGATTATAGACAAACCATTTATCTATTATCTAGATATTAAGTACCTTTATTAAAATATAGGTATAACATTTATAAATGATATCATAAGGAACAAAGGGGCTAAGTGATACTGTCCCAGTTACACAGTGAATATTTTGGAAAAACAAGCTAGAAATCATAGTCTCAGAGCCTACATCTATGTTCAGACACTCAGAAATCCGCTTGAAGGGGTTGAAGTCTATGATTGCCTTAAGATTCATTTTGGGGTCTAGCGATATATTTTTCAATGTTCTGTATTTGATGTTTTTCAAATTGCAAATGGCAGTTCATACTTTTTTTAAAAAATAAACGTACTAATAGAAAATAAAGGTGTAAAGGACAAAACTACACATCTCAGGGCCACCATATATGGTTGGGAAAGTTCTGCATTGCAAAAGGGCATAACAGTTCATGGGATTCCTGTCATGGCAGACAGTTAAGATTTTTATATTTATTACAGTAATTTTTTAGTAGATGACAGTATATTATGACAACGTTCCAACAGATAGAAATAAAGTGTCTTGAGTAAGAGGTATCTTTAATTGGCAGCATCTCTGATTACTCTCCAAACCCATGTCCTTTCATCGCCTTCTTATATTGCTGAATCAATAATATCTGACAGAAATTGTCTAAGTCAACTGATGTCTTCAATGGAGGTGTCCTATCTCTTATACAATTTATGATGTGGAACTTGAAAGGCCTAATGGGATGTAGTAGATACTGATAGCTCATATTTCAAGCAACCATGGATATAAAATCATCAGAATTTTAATTTTTGCCATGTAATTCAGTGGAACATTTCTGTAATCGATGCTCATATTAATGTTAGAGAAAAGCATTGCCTTATCTCAAAATACTTTCTAAACTTTCAAAGAAAGGTTAAATTATATTCAAGATTTGTGTAGTGTTGGATTTTTTTTTGTTATGTTCTTTGAAAATGGTTGATCTATTGCTTATATGTGCAATGAGTCTTTGTTTGTTGGTTGGTTGGTTGGTTGGTTCGTTGGTTGGTTTTTGATACATGGTCTTGCTCTGTTGCCCAGGCTGGAGTGCAGTGGTATGATCTTGGCTCACTGCGACCCCTGCCTCTCAGGCTCAAGCGACCTCCCACCTCAGCCTCTCAAGTAGCTGGGACTACAAGCATGCACACCGCCACACCCGGCTAATTGTTGTATTTTTTTGTACAGATAGGGTTTTGTCATATTGCCCGGGCTGGTTGCGAACTCCTGGGCTCAAGCAATCAGCCCACCTTAGCCTCCCAAAGAGCTGAAATTACAGGTGTGAGCCATTGTGCCCAGCTGGTGTAAGAGTCTTTATTGGAATAAATTAAATTACATATTTATATGGGGCTTCAAAATATCTTCCCATAACCTTGGTATATGATCTTTGCAACTGGCAACAATATGAGGCAGGAAGTGTCAGTTTCCCAGTTTCCCTGTAGAGGAAGAAACATTGGCTTGGTGCTGTGGTTTGAATGTTCTCTCCAAAACTCATGTTGAAGCTTAATCCCCAATGTGGCAATATTGAGAGGTGGGCCTTTAAGAGGTGATTGGTTATGAGGGCTTGGCCTTCATGGATGGATTAATCCATTTTTGAATTAATGGGTTAATGGATTAATGAGTTATCATGGGAAGGGAACTGGTGACTTATAAGAAGAGGAAGAGAGTCCTGAGTGGGACATGGGAGCACCCTCAGCCCCCTCTCCATGGGATACCCGGTGGGTCACTTCAGAGTCCCCACCAGCAAGAAGGCTCTTTCTCACCGGATGTGCCCCCCCACCCAACCTTGGATGTCTTAGTCTCCAGAACTATAAGACATAAATCTTGTTTCTTATAAATTATCCAAATTGAGATATTCTCTTATAAACATTCAAAAACAGAACAAAGACATTTTGAGAGAACGAGTATCCTGCCCAAGGCCCCGTGATCACAAAGATGTAGGGCCAGTTGGGTACTCAGTCATAGGGCCCCACAGTGCTTTAGAGGGGAAATAATAAGAACCCACCATTTTCTGACCACCCTAGTTAAATGGAGATTTCCTCTGCTTTGGGTACTATAAAAGATACCAGCACAGCTCATGGGATCAATGTCCTCTTCTCTGTTAAAGGAGTCCCTTGCTGTGATTCTCTTGGATACATTTTAGAACTTTCTTCCATGTTTCTCAAATGCAGCAGGAACACATTTGCTTCCACTTTCTGCTCTGTCCCCCTATCTCTCACACACACTTGAAAGGCTGAATGAGTCTACTAATGATTTTAGTGACTGATATGCAATCTAATAGAACAACAGACTATTAATTAACATGAATAAATAATGTACTTTGGTTCAAGTTTACAGTTACAGCCAGCACTTTACAGTTTACAAAAACGTTCTCCTTCATTAACGTCTAAAAATAATCTCCTGTAGTTGGATAGGGTAGACCTGACTTTAGTTAAAGAAGCCTCATGATTTTAGATTTCTGGAGTGGGGAGAGGAACATATACTTTAGAATAAAGCCATTTCAGTAAGGTGTGATGAAATGAAACTCAGGTCACGGTGTTTAGTTAACATCTCAGGAACACCACCACCAACGAAAAGCAAAGCCTTCTTCCTTTTAAATTAAATAATGAACAGTTGGATATTTTTGTTAGGAGCTGGTGGGTTAGGTAACTGCACTGATTTACATTTTAGAATTATAGGCTAAAGACTAATTAACTGGCTAGAGCATATGCAGTGGACCGTGGCAGTCTGCAAAGATTAACAAATTAATTAGTTATTTCCATCCGTTACAATTTTATTCTTTTCTTGGAAATGAGCGGCCTGTTTATTTCAGCCTTTAAAAGTTTCAGAGCAGGGCTGTTCATTCAGCTTTCTGAATGGCTGAATAGAACAATAGGATTGTGTAACAACTGGGACACGTCAGTGCCTTCGTCAGGGGATAATGTAAGCTATAGAAAGCCCTTTTCATCTTTTAGCAAGGGCCCATTATTCCTATGTATCTCTCTTCTCTGCTTTATGAAAAGGTTTGTACAGTAAATAACGACCAACTATGTAGTAGTTCTTTCTTCTTTTGCCAAGCTCTTTTTAGCTTTGGCAGCAATTTTGTTTTCCCTGTCATCATCTAATGTCTATTTATTTTACATTGCTACAAAGCCAGTGAAATTCCCTTATAAATCCAGGTCATGAAGATGAAGCAGCAATTTGATTCCTTTTATTAAACGTCTCCAGTGTCCTCCGCTTTTTCTAATTAGGTTCAAAGTGGTCAGTGGCTTGAAAAGCCTCTGGGCAGGAATCAAATCTGTTTGAACAACGCATTTCTAAAGGCCATGCATATTAGATCCTTGGATTTAATTAGAGGAGAGGTATCAAAACTCAGATACTCTCTGGATGCATTTAGGATTGTCACCAAAAGGTCCTGTTTCTACACAGGCAATTTAACCAAATTCCTCTCCTCCTTTGGCTCTCCCTCCCCCCCTACACATACAATAGGTATTAGGTATTCAGAGCCTGGGGCTATTACTCACCACTGGTTCTCAGAGGCTGCAGTTTTCTTTTGTCAGCACTGCCACAGCATGAAGGTGAGAACAAGAAGTTCTGAAACTGAAGAGAAAAAGATAAAAGGAAAAGTACGCAGGAGAAAAGAGAGGCTCTTTAACTGCTCTGTCAACTGGATTTCTGTCCTCCGCCCTAAGCATGTTCTGAAGATGGATGGGCGCAGGTACAGCTGGTACAAGACAGCAGCTGTGATTTCCATCTGGGTACCATTTAGTAGCAGATAGATTTTTCAGGCTGAAGTCTCTTCCAATTGTTGTGGTTAGAGAGCGAAAGTGAGAGGCCCACTGTGTTTTCTTCCGCCTCAGGTGGTATTGTTTCAAACCATTGTTTCTCCCAGAGTTGGCTTGCTATCAAAGAAGAGAATTAGAAGGCAATTATTTGATTGTGGGGTGAGTGAATGCGGGAGTTAACTGATGAGAGGTGGTAGACCTCAGACACAAACCATCTCATGGAATACATTAAATATTAGATTTATCCAACACATACTCCTCATATTGTCTGTTTTCCTCCTTCTAAGCTGTAAGACTGTCAGGGGACATGGTGCTCTTCTGGGGAGTAATGTACATGTTTATGTCTGCACAGACATAACATAAACATAAACAACATAAACACAAACATAAACATAAAAAAACTGGTTGAACTGTGAAAAATTCAGTACATTAACTAAAGCTCATTTTTGGTTGTGCTAAGAAAGTGGCTTCTCTTTTACCTCTATGACAGAATTGACAGGTGTCTACATGTGATGTCAGGACAACCACCTCAGCCAATGGATTCTTCCCAACAAAAACGTTTTTAAAATATTACATATCTGAAAATATTTTAAGTATGCTATTTGATTAAATTTTTTAAATCTAACTTGCTATTTTTTAAAATTGAACATTTGTGTTTTTTAACCAGCTGTATCAGTGTAACATGGGCATGATAGAATTAAATTGTTGTTTTGGAGTAAATTTGCTCTATATTTTGTTCTCTATATCTTTTCAACTCACCTGTCAGGGACATCTATAAGAGTCAGGCTGTTTTCTGCTTTTCAAAGATGTTTTTGAGGGTGAGAGTTGGTGATTTTCCATCAACTAAAAATGCTTCTTGTCAAATAGAGACAGCACCAATGCTGTGCTCAAGGGCCCAGTTCTTCACATGATTTGGATTTGAGACCTGAGGTGTTTCACAAGCATTCACAAGCATTAGCAAATCTGATCGAGGGAGAGATTGCAATATCTTTTCTGGCAAACCAAGTTACTTTTTCTTTGCTAATATGGACATTTTCCAGTGTTGACCCAGATTCTTCAGCTTTCCTAATGTATTCAAGGTCAATGTTTCTATCCCTAAGGAAAAACCATTCATGAGAGCCATGATCAAGTTTGATTTTATTTTGCCCCCTAGTTGACTGCCCTTTTGCCTCCCAAAATCCCGAAAATAAAGTAAGAACATGTTGATAAATATGATGAAAGAGTACTTGATTCTTGCATTGAGTTTTAGAAGGAAGAATTCCTGGGCAGGGGGAAGCTAAGAGTGAGGTGGTGATGGTGAATGAGGTTGGGGCGTTAGCAGATACATAAACAGAACATCTGGAGCTGTGATCCAGGGTTTTTTAAGAAGTCATGCTAAAAAGAGTAAACATAACAGGTGCAATTAATTTTAATAATATATTTTATTTAACTTAATATAGTATATCCAAAATAATATCATTTGGACATGTAATTAATATAAAATTATTAGTGAGATATTTAATCTTCTTTTGTTGTACTAAATCTTCAAAATCTTGTGCATTTTTTGCATTTAGAGCACATTCCTCAGTAGCGATGTGAGGCTAATGGCAACCATACCGGACACTATAGATCTGGAGTGAGCAGGTAAAGGAGAACTAGTTTTCATGGAGCACTTTCTATGTGCAAGGCATCATAATAGTTATTAGTATCGATTATGGTTAGCTTTCATAACCACCTTGGGAGGTGCCTGTATTTTCCTTTTACAGATGAATGGATGTAGCCGTAAAATTTATTATCCAAACTGGGGCCTTTTCAGAATGATAAGGCAACTTTTATTAATTACCAAGGCACAGCTGGTCTAGCTTGTACTGTACCAGGAAAAGTGGAATGAATGGTCACCCTGGATAGGAAAACAGGCTAGAATAAATTAACTAACTTGCTCAAGATCCTAAAGCTCATCAATGACAGCATGATTTAAGATTTAAAGCCATATCTGTTTGTGTCAAAAGCTCATGCTGAGAATGAGACTCCAGTATTTTTTCTAGATTTCTCCCTTGATGGTTTGGTTAGCCATTCGAAGTTGGAAGTATTGGTCTCAAAATCTGTTGACAGCATGGTTTTCCATTAAGCAAAAAACAAACAAAACAAACAAACAAAAAACATCTTAAAGTCTACCTCTGTTCTTAGAAAGGCCCTTCCAAGGAAACAGAACTTACACAGAAGTTGACTACACACCTGTCATTGTCAGCAGAGCTGAGACCCCTTAGCTATGTTATTTGGTGGCAGGTGGGAGTGTGGTGAAGATTGCAGGCAATTTTCTCTCAATGCTCTTGTTCACCCCATTGCTTTCCCTGTTGGAAAACATATCACTGGAATCTGTTTACAGACATGTAAGAGGGCCAGAAATGAATATAGGAAACAAAAACATCATTCCCTATTCTGGGAAAACTGTTTCTCTGTTCACAACACTTCTGACACCAAATGTGTGTTTGTTTGTTTGTTTGTTTGTTTGTTTTTCCAAACCAAGCGATTAAAGTCTCTGGACACCAACCGGGTGTCCTACAACTCAATTCAATACTAACATTCATTATGTAGAGTTAGCACAGACCTCACAGGTTAAGGGCTCAGCCCCACAAGACTGCCTCTCACTTTAGATGCCAATTGCAAGTCTGGATCACTTGTACTTCTGACCAATCTTGAGGTCTTAATCAGGGATTCTCATAACCCTTTCCTCGGTTTGCTAATTTGCTAGAATGGCACACAAAACTCAGGAAAACATTTACTTATATTTACCAGCTCATTGTAAAGATATTGTAAAGGAAATGGATGAACCAAATGAAAAAGTACATAGGCTGAGGTCCAGAAGAATGGTGAGTACAGGAGCCGTTGTCCCTGTGATGTTGGAATGGAGAGTGGCTTCTTGTGAGTAACAAAGACACTCTTATCACTCAGGAAATTCTAAGGATTTTAAGAGCTTTGCACCAGAAACTGGAGACAAAGACCAAATATATTTCTTATTAGAAATATTATAATTATATATCTACTTTCTCCAGCTCCCTTTAGATCCCCAGAATAAGAGTTTCTTCTTCTCCAGTGTAAGCAAGTGGGTTCTCTGGTCCTTGGTCAGCATTGCTACATTTGCCTGACTGTTCTGAGATGATCTCTTCCTCAGAAATACATTCATTGTCTCCTTTAAGTGATGCCAGAGCTAATGAGGACCATAGGAAATCAAGATACAGCAGGAGGAAGGTCTGGGAATGTTAGTGAAAGCTGGAATTTATTGAGTGATTACTATAAGCCAGACACTGCTTTAATTGCTTTGTATCTTTAACACATTTAATCCCAACAGCAAGTCTATGGTACAGGAACTATAATTATCCTCATTTTACAGATGAGGAAGCTGTCTCAGAGAGATTGGGTAACTTGTTCAGTGTCACTTTGCCCATGTTACATATTAGTGACAAAACTGGGTCCCAAACCCAGAGCTGGCTAAGTACAAAGCGCTCACATTACGTTATGTAAAAATATGCATTATATAGAAATCAAACTTACCTCTATTACCAAGGCCATTACTTGGAAATATTGTATTGTATGTTTGTCTTGTTATACTATTAAACCTTTCTTATCCTGAGATTCCCTGAGGAATATACGGCTACCAAATTGAATGAGAATGGTGATTTTTTGGTTTGTGGTTGAGTTTCCCATAATGGGACAAGTTCCTTGATATGTTTGTATAAAAATTTGGGGCACTATTAAGTAGATGGATCAAGAAGAGCCTGAGCAGCTTCTCAGTATAACAGGCAAACTTAATTTAAGATAAAACATTACTGTCCTGTGTCTCTCTATTTCTCAGTTATGCCCATATTTGGACATTTTAGAGGCTGACGAGCAGTACGAGTTTTTCTCATTTACATTCTGCTCAGTAAGGTAGCCTCATCTAGATTGTATGAGTATACATGTTTACCATGAAATGTCAGAAAGCTGTTTTCAGGTGGAATTAAGAAAATGTGATCCAATATTTAAAAAAAGAGAACAATTCCCATGTATTTGTTATTGTGATGCAGGGGATGCCCAGGTGAAGTTGAATACTTGAGCTCTTCCCCTCTCCTGTTCTGGAATAGTACCTTATTGGACCCTCTAAAGCATAAAGAAAAGATTTGAGTAGAATGATAATAACCAGATTTGTTGTTTGTATTAGACATATTTTAGAATAGCCAGTGACTTTAATATGAATGGTTTGGTATTAAGTTTTATATTCTAATTACCATTAAAAAATTGCTCTTTCCCTAAGGCAGAAACAGCTAAAATACTATCTGTTCTTTGTGTTAATTGTTGATAATGAGCATCAGACATAAAATGGCAGACACGGACCAAACTCACAGATTGTCCCTAGATAGAGAAGGGCTGGGCCTTCATTAGACTGTAAAAGTAGAAGTTTAGATACATTGACAAGCAGCAGCTGGCAGGGCGTTTCCAACTTATGCTCCTAAATGGCACAAGGTGGGTCTGCAGAATGTTATTGCCAAGTACCCCCTGAAAATAAATGCAATAATCTTCCTCATGTTCAACTTTTGTGGCAACTGCAGGGCTGGGGAAAAAATACAATAAAAATTGCATTTATAGGCCTGGAAAAAATAGGGGAGGATTATCTCTCTCATAAAACCCAACTTCTAGACCTGAAATTATATTTCTTCCAGACCAATTTTTCAGTTTATCTTTGATCATTATAAATTATTCTTTATCTGTTTCTTTCTTTGTAAAGTCCTGGTTGAGAAAGTAGTTGGCAGTCCTTTCCATTGCAGCTTAAATGGACTTATTTGTTGAAAAATACTCAAAAGTAAAAATTCTAGAGTGCTTCCCATTACACTCCTCTGAACCCACCAAGATCGCTGCATGGAGCTGTCTGTGTAAAATTATGGGCAGAGTCGGGTAACCACCTCTGGCTCCAGACTCAACTTTCCATAGCTCTCAATGCCAAATACGTTTGCTTACTCAGATTTTCACTTGAATCATAATCTTTTTTTTTTCTTTTTTCTTTGTGGGTGATTCCAAGTTATGAGGAGATGGCTGGGCAACATTAGGAGTAGGGGTCTGGTCTGAGAAAAGGCCACCTGGAGGGGGATAGGGGAGCTGGGGGAAGGTGGCCAAGTCCTTAAGCCTTTTGGGTGGGAGAGATGATCTTCTCAGTGGGATTACTGGAGACTTCAGCAGTAAAAGCCTCTTTCACAGTGTGGATATGTGGGTGTGTTATCAATGATAATGAAGAATAACTTCAACAGTGGAAAGTTACTTTTAGAGTCAGCGGAGGTCCTGATGAACTCTCGTAAACACAGCAACTCTTCCTGGGGACTAAAGCAGTGATGGATAACATCTCTCTTCCCCGTGTCTCTTGCAGCTTCCATATCTTCCTGAGGCACTGCAGCCTAAATTGGAACTCTGGAGCAGGAAGCTTGGTGATTCATTTTATTATTAGTAGTAACAATTCTAATAAATAAATTACTAACAATAATAAAACGATCACTAACATTTAAAACTTTATGGTTTACAAAGCATTTTCTCATTCATTATCTCATCTGAGATAATGGCTATGTGTCACAATACTCCTACCCCAGAGAGGACTTTCAATGTAGTTGTTTTCAGATCAAAGGAGAGGTTTCCCCCCCAGCCCCTGGGAATGGTGGTGAAGTGAATCTCTAAGGGTACTAGCCTGGCCACCCTGGAGAACACAGAAGGGAAAAGGAGGGAATCAAAGGGAAAACAGTGGGTTTGATACCATTATGTGAAAGTGCTTTGTTTCTTTCCCATATATTTTTAACTGAACCCTTGGGACTTGGGGAGGTGGTTGGATGATCACATGCTCTTTGAATGCCTTATTGTGTTTAAAACATAAAGCTGCTTCATAAAAAGTTTGTATTGTGAAATGTCAGGTTTTTGGCATGTATCATATTTGTCAAATGAGCTTATATAAGCTGAGCTTTCCAGCGTGGTCTCCCCTTGTCTAGTACTGAAGAAAAGGTTCCTAGAGAAAAGCCTAAGCCAGGTGAAGCCAGGTTGTGCTGAGTTTCCAAAGCTGTGAAAAACCACTCAGAAAGGAAATCCTTGGAAAGGGAAACTACTGAATCCTGGAAAACAAACTAGGACATACAGCAAGTTTGTATGCTGTTGAACTATCAGGAAGAAGGAGGATGATTGATCATAAATTGCTAGTGAGTACAGGTAGGGAAGAGTCAGATCATTTTTTATCTTGTAGATGGAGCATCAGTTGATTAACTGCATTCTTCATTCTAACCATCCCCTTCCCCTCCCCACAAAGTCAATTCACTGTTTATTGAATAAATAAATCTTCTCGGCAAATTTCAGTGGTGAGTTAGCAAATGCAATACATGATAAAGAATCCCAAGCCGAAAGTAAGATCAGGTAGTGATCTGGGGAGCAAGCACTTGCTGGCTGGCTTGTGTTGAGTTTAATGAAAATAGGATTAAAGTGAGAAAAGTCACAGACAGACTTTTGCAAGAGACCACAGGCTGTTTCCTCACCTGCTACGCAAAAACAAAATCCTAGTTTATTCTTGGTTGCACAGTTCCCAGAGTGACACAGAGTGGAGCTGAGCCCCCCAGTGGTGTTCCCTGGGTTAATTCCATCAGTCAAAAAAATCTGGGGACTATGTGAAAGGGTGTGCTGCAACAGATATTGCTCTTTATTACATTAACTCTGATTACATTAACAATTTCCTCAAATCTGATTCTGTCTTAGGTCTCATTCTCCTAGGTACTAATCAAACTGCTTGCTTGTTCCCTTGTATTAATCCTCACCCTTTAGGTTTATCCACTGGTAGGTGCTGCAAGGCCTTCTCTCAGTCCCCATTTCCATAGCACCCCCTCAAGTTGCCATACAATCTCTGCTGCTGATCCAGCATGTCACTCTCTCACTAAGCTGAGTCCATTAACTCGTGTGGGAACTGGAAGTCTCCTATTCCAAATCCAAGATTTCTGTCACCGTGATATGGTTTGGCTGTGTCCCCACCCAAATCTCAACTTGAATTGTAATAACCCCACATGTCAAGGGCAGGGCCAGGTGGAGAAAATTGAATCACGGGTGTGGTTTCCCTCTACTATTCTCATTGTAGTGAATAAATCTCATGACATCTGATAGTTTTACAAATGGGAGTTCCCCAGGACATGCTTTCTTGCTTGCCACTATGTAAGACGTGATTTTGCTCCCTATTCACTTTCCACCATGATTGTGAGACCTCTCCAGCCATGTGGAACTGTGAGTCCATTAAACCTCTTTCCTTCATAAATCACCCAGTATTGGGCACGTCTTTATTAGCAGTGTGAGAACAGACTAGTATACATCGTGTCCCCTTCACCCACTATAATGGAGAAGGAAGGGGAAAAGAAGGCAACCATCAATTTCTAGGTGACAGGCAAACAAGAAAGTTATAATAGAAAATGTCTTCTCAGTTGCAGTAATTCTGTGTGTTTGCTTATTGCTTGAATAATAAGAAATAAGGATTAGTTGATTAACTGTGTTGATAGGATCATATCATGTTTTTTGGGGTACTTAGTAAAGAAGGAGGTTGGGCCCAATCAAATAGAGATGGAAAAGATACAAAATATTCAGACAAAAGCATAGGCATGAGGACAGATAAATACAAAAACCACAACACTGCACACTGAGAAAGGTGGATTTGGGTTAGTGCTGGTGGGTTGGAGGAAGATCAATAAGAATGAAGCAACACTCCCCAGCAGATGACCAACTTGAGATATGTTTTAAAAGGAGTGGTGTGATTTGGCGAATATAAGGCCTCATGCACAGTCTAAAAATCGATTCCACATTCTCAGTGCCTTTTACAGGGTGTTCGCACTAAAAGTGGTGTGGTGTATTTATTTCCAGGCGAAATTCAATTTAAAAGCAGGAATAATTGAAAACATCATTTTGAATGATGTGGTTCTAAAAATGGAATAAAAAAATGTTGACGGGCCTTCTGAGCTCTCACCACTCTCGCCTTCTTGACTGCAAGAGGAACTTCTGAAGACTAAGATTTCTTTTGTTATCTGAGACACTTTATAATTCATTTTAAAAGTGTGCTTATGTGCTGAACTAAGCCATGGTTACCTTCAACTCCTAGACCGGTAAGCCAGTCAATTAACAAATGCCTCAGTCTACCTTCTAAACACTTATAGTTAAGTTTTAGCAAGTTGAGGATCCACCCATTAAGAAACTGTCTTTGATGCTCTTAATGACTACTTATAGGCCTAGCCATTTAAGACGTCAGACCCAGAACTACTGTCTTGTTCTAGTCTCAGACATGACTTTTGTTGCCCAAACTATTCTTTTATTAGTGAGGAAAAATCCCTGGACAATGTTTGCCTAAATGGATCTAGGACATAAATTGTCTGCCTGTGTTAATAATTTCCTCTTCCTACTTCCTGATCAGTTTTGGGATGTTCCTGATGTTCTTCCTTAAATTCTTCCTCCTCTATCAGGATGAGACCTGGAGTACTCACAGATCTCAAAATTATACAGTTGCTCACGCTGGAAACCTTGGATTCAACATGATCTCTTTCTCTCCCAGATGAAATCTGGCCAATTAAATCCTGCTTGTCCCACCTTCTTGGTGCTCTTAAATTTATCCCGCTTTTCTTCTGCATGAATGTCTTTATCTTTTCTTAGGTATATTACTCCATTACCCTCAAGTTGAATTCTTTCCTCTTTCTAATCCATTATCCACACTGCTGCCCAAGTTAACGTTCTTCAATGCAGATATGTTTAAAAGTCATCAAGGGCTCCTTATCACCTTCAGAATAAATGTCAAATTCTTCATTAAAGCATACAAGGTCCTTTATGGTCTGCTCGTTCCCTAACTGTCAGTTCTAAGGTTTTCGTGTACCTTCCTGTTCTCTTTTATAAAGCCAGATGGCACTAACGTGCTTGTCCCATAAAAAGGTCATGGTTTCAAGCCTCTGGGTTTTAAATCCAACTGTTTCCCATGAAATGCCTCTTCCTTAGCCCTTTGCCCATCTTGACTGCTTAATGACCAATCAAAACAAGTCCATCTTCCTCTGGGAAATCCTTCTGCACATCCCTGTGACAAGCAGGTGCTCTAACTCCCTGCAGCCAGTGCTCACCCAGCAGTCTGCCTACCAACTAGTATAACATTTTCACACAGTTTGGTAATTGTTCATCTCTTATCTGTGTCTTCTTAGGGACATTAACTGGCTTAAAAAGAGAACTTGGATTTTGTTTGCGTACTTATCCATAGTACATAGCACTTGTCACAGGAAATGTATATAGTGTGCATAAGTAAATCATTTGCAGGCGAGGCTCTGCCAATTTCTATGAAATATAAATTTTTCTCCATGTTTATATCTTCTGGCATTTGCTTTGTAGATAGGTCATGGGAGCAGAAGCTCTTATAACCCCACCCTAGTTTGAAAAGCTGGAGTCAGTTTGGAGTTCCGCGATGACCCTTAGATTTCCACAGACCTCAAATATTTTACTTAACATTACCAATTACTTGATTAATGCTATAAAATTTCAAAATGCTTTCACCAGTAATATCTATTTTCACCCTCACTTGAAATATCTGGGAGCAAGTGGGCAGATATATTCATAATCCACACTTGAGGGATGAGAAAGCTGAAGCTCAAAAGAGTTATTTAACCTGCTTGAGGTCACACAGTGGGTAAATGAGAACCTACAGCCACTCAGCTCAGGCTAAGTGTTAGTATCCTACTGCAACATAACAAATTACCACAAATTTAGTGACTTCCAACAACAGATGTTTATTATTTCATCATTTCCTTGGATCCTCTGCTTGAGGTCTCAAAGGGCTGAAATCAAGGTGTCACCTGGTTTGGTTTTTATCTGGACCTTGGGGTTCTCTTCCAAGCTTATTCATGCTGTTGGCAGAATCCAGCTTCCTGTGGTTATAGGAAATGAGTTCCTGTTTTCTTCCATGCAGTTATCCAGGGATTGTTCTCAAAGAATAAGTCAACGACTCACGTCTAAAACATGTGGCCTTATCACAATATGGCAACCTACTCCCTCAAAGCAAGTAGGAGAATCTCTCTCTGGTCAGTTAAAATGGAATCTTGTAGAATATAACCTAACAGAGGAATGACTATCCCATCATATTCATAGGTTCTGGCCACTCTGAAGGGAAGGAGATTGTACAGGACATGTGCACCTGGGGACACAGACCTTGGGGGCCATCTTAGAATTCCACCTTCCATGGGCCTGATGTCATCATTGCATTAGGCTGAGACTCCAAGGACTCCAATATCCCAGTCATAGAATGTGCCACTGAAAAGTTGCCATCTGCTCTGTGGTCTTCATTTGGATAATTTCATGCTGAAAGAGGAATCATGGTTGTATGTCCTGTGGATCTTTTTCATTCTGGGTAATTATGATCCATTGGAATTTGTGATGTGAGAAGTGATGATAGTTGGAGACTGTTTTAACTTTTCTCTGCCTAGGAATACTTCAACTAAATATCCCAGATAGTCACTAGAAATTAATGTCCAGGAAGAGCTGGGCTTTAGAATATCAACTTTTCAGTTTTTCTTTGTGCAGACTTCAGCTGAAGAAATACAGATGGTCACTGCAAGGCTAACCCTTGGAATAGAGACCTCTGCTAGATGGTCAGTTGAGTGTGTTTTTTCTCAAATCAGATTATGTCATCCAAGGAGTTTGAGTAGTCCACAGTCCACCAAGGATCTAAGCTTTCCAGTTTTTTGGTCTCGTGTTCGGGATGGGAGGCAGCTGGGCATTTGCCTTTGGGTGATTTGTGCTTTTGTGGGTAAAAATTGTCTATTGCTTGCTTTTTTGAGGTAGATTTTAAAGAATTTCTCTCAGTGTATGTTGCTGTTTTTGATCAGGTATGGTGATAGAAAAGAGTGGTAACATGGGACTTTGGGGGTGTTCACCTTAATCTTGGCATATAGATTCATAAATATAGACTAGGGTGATAGCTCCTTTTCTTCCTGGAGTTCAACTCAGACATCTTTGCTTACAAAAAGCCAGAGCAGCTATTGTTTAATTTTTTTTCATTAGGAAACTCACCAAATGTTTTGGCCCTAAATTCTCTATTTCTTCAAGCCAGCTGGAAAACACCACAAGTTGCAAAGAAACACTAACCCACTAAATTAGTCACACAAAAAATATATGTATAAAGTCTCTCTTGACCCAATTCTTTCTACTTGCTTTGTTCATTCCACCAATCCGATTTTATTTACTTTCATAGAAAAATGGAGTCTTTTGATTACTTGCTTTTGTTGCAACTTCCCCCTAAGTTTATGCCCACTAGGTCATGCCAGTAGACACTGATACCAACATGCTACATGCATGAGCATTCAACATCTGCATGATAACTGTGTTCAGTGCTGTAGGCTCTGAAGTCTAATGCAGACCATATTGTGCAGCTCTGGAAATTTGGAATCAGGATACTTCTAACTTAGTGTAACTTATTTACCAAGACAATATCTATTAAGAAATGCATTATTGAGAAAATTAATAGTGGCTGTAAATAAGATAGCTAGCATTTACTGATTACTCACTGTGCTAGGTGATCTGTGCAGGAGATTTCACACGTTGTTTTATTTAAACCTCACACCCTCTGTGAAGTAGAAACTATTGTTTTCCTAGTTTTATGTTAACAGTTGCTATCTGTACTACTTAGGAGAAAAAACTTCAAGTATGCTCATACAGTTAAAAATCCAAATACATTTTTGGTGTGATATTTATAAAACAGTCTTATCTTTTCTTTACAGAAGGTCTTTGAAGGTTTTATTAGTGACAATGTACACGGTGAACTATAGGATCACTTCCACAGTTGGTTAGAACAACCTGCAGATAGACCCATTCTTGATCCCTATGTTGATCAGTTATGTTTTTTCTTTTCTAAACCCATATAATGTTTCCCTGTTCTCAACCAACCATCAGAAGAGTTTCCATAGTGCTCTGTGTGGAGAATTAGAAAGGATTCAGGTTTCCCTGGTCCAGCCTTTCTTTGATGAATTCCTGTTGGGGATATAAATAGATGGTCATCCAATTTCCATTGACATACCAGAGAGAGAGAGGGAGCGTGGAACTCTTTTTCATTAGAAAGTCCTTCTTTGTCTTAAACTGAAGTTTTTTTCTTTTGTATAGCAGTCATACATGTCTTTGTAATTCTTGACTTGAACATTTGTTCTTCTATCATTAAATATTTCCTACCTAAGGATAGACACCATTTCACGTGATCCACTACACCACACATCCAGTTTGAGTTCTATAGATCCATCCTTTCTATTAAGAAAACATCTAAAGCTTAAGTTCTTCTTATGGCTTGTCAGTGACAGCAAGGTTTATTGGAAGGAGAGGATATTGCCTCACACAAGCCCCCTTTAAGAAAATGTAAAGTGAATATGATTTCCCTATTTCGGTTTGGCCTTTTATAGTAAGTTAATCAGGTTTGCCTTTAAGCTGAAGGTGGAAACAAAGGGTGGAGTGTGTGTGTGTGTAGAGTGAAAAGTTGGAAGGGTGGGCATAGGTGAGGGGTGATTAGTGCCCAGGAGGTAAAGTGCTTGAAGTGGAAGAGTTTATATATATGTTATATGACATGGAAGAAGCTCATTGAATCAAAAAATTCTAACGAAACAAATGGCTATTTCCCAGTCAGGTGACAGCAACAGAATTGCTTCCAAAAAATGAATCCACTGGGAAGTGGCACCAGCCCCAGAGTTTCTTGCTTCCCCATGGGGTGGGATCACACAACTGGATTTATGTTGTACAATGATTTGGTGGATTCAGGGATATGAAACCCTGTGAATTTCATCAGGAGTTTCCCAAAGGCCACATTCAGGTGTATGTAATAGCTGGAAGTGCTACACCATATTTGCATTCAGTGTGCAAGCAAACAGCTTGCTGTCAACATATATTCCTTGCTATTTCTTGCCTATCTATTCTAACTGATGAATAACTCATATTCATACTGTATTACATTCACAAAAACATAACACAAATGCGCGTGTGTGTGTCTGTGTGTGTGTGTGTTTGTGTGTGTGGAATAGAGGATGAAGGGCAAGGGGTATGCACAATATGATGGGAGATTATACAGGTCTAGCAAACATACAGAATGATGTTTAGTGGAAATAAAAATGGGTTAGAAAATAGATCTGGATTTTAGGCTCAGCTATTCTACTGATCAGCTGAGAGATCACTGAAATACCACTTTACTTATCTGAGTCATAATTTCTTCATTTTATAAATTGTGAGTTTGAACTGGAAGTTCTCTGAGGTTACTTCCAGTGGTAACAAGTTAGAGGTAAGTTTTTTTTTCTTGAATTGGCCACAAGGTTTTGGAAGTTAAGCTACTTCATACAACTCATCCCTGCCCCCAAGTACAGGGCATTTAATGGAGCCCGAATCTAGGAAATCATTAGCTCTTGATAACTCCTTAACATACACAGAGCTTTCTTATTTCTCGCTTCCCTTAATTTTTCTGCCATTTACTCTTCCTCCTCATTTCTTCTTGTTAGTTTTAAGTTTCTTTTGTCTGTCTTCCTTTCTCTAATATCTCAACTGAGACATGAGGTCAGTAAATATTACTTGGCATTCTTTGCTTGATCAAGGTTATTGGGATAAAATTCATCAGAGGGGGCGGAGCAAGATGGCCGAATAGGAACAGCTGCAGTCTCCAACTCCCAGCGCGAA
>NW_012121932.1:6856092-6904893 GCF_000951035.1 Colobus angolensis palliatus | reverse complement strand
GAGTTATACCTGATATAAATGATGAATTGATGGGTGCTGACGAGTTGATGGGTGCAGCACACCAACATTGCACAAGTATACATATGTAACAAACCTGCATGCTATGCATACATGTACCCTAGAACTTAAAGTATAATAAAAAAAAAAAAAATTCATCAGAAAACTCATAAATCTCTCTGCTTGGACTGAGGTTTATATGTTTTATTTCTAACTTAAGCTGCTTCCCTTTATGCAGGTATTTATAGAGGTAGAAGTCAGTGAGAAGCCACTCTGCTCTACCTTTTTGAATGTAAAATTGTTACATTAGAAGAAAAAAAATAAAAGCATATCCAAGAGTAACAGAGCTTCCAAGAGTGAAATCATCATCCCACCAAACAAAGCCGGTTGGGTGTGTTTGTATTCATAGCACTTGTGCCTATTAGTTTCTTCAGTTCATGCATGGGTGAGAGCTGCACAGGCTTTTTACTACAGTTATTTATATATATTTTTAAATCCATCAAAATTTCACTGAACTAATAAACCCAAGGCAGACATACTGTAGGATTTGTGAGGTAATGAATAGCACCCTTTGAAAACTCCATTCTGTTTTGCAGGCAGCCCATAGTGGTCAAAAGTTGTCTAGCCCCCATGTGTGAGAATAATGCTTTAAATAGACCACACTTTACTTTGAGGAAGAACAGACCAGCTAATTGGATGATTAATGTTCAGTCCCAGGAAGGAGAGAATTACAACCCAAATGCATGATTTCATTACTTGATGCATTGAAATACACATACATACACAAAGGAAAAATTCTTTTGTTTTATAACAGAGTTACCTTGCATATACCAGGATGTGAAACCCCCTAGGGAATCTTAAGGGTTAAAGAAATACAGTTATGAACCCAGTGTATTGGCAATTCTATTCACTAGACAAAGAATGTGTGGCTCTTAACCATCTTTTAAGGACTAATGTATTAGCATAGAAGTCCTTGAGTGTAGAAAGTAGGAGAGCTTATAAAACGTTCTAGTTGTTGATAGTTGAACTTTAAAACTTGAGCTTAGATTGGCCTGGCACTAGTGAATTCAGAGCTTATTCACAACGTGTCAATATACTGTTACATATTTTTGATTAGTTGCTTGATATGCATGAATATTGCCTTCTCAGCAAGTTACAAGTTGCTTGAGGGTGAGTAAGAGTTTTATTTTTCTCATTTCCCTAGTTTTAGCAGCTGCTGATTTTGGCTGTCTCTGGGCATTAAAAGGTTTGGTGTCAAGAAATTGGGGTGCTAACTGTGGTTTGGTTCCCAGATCCCTGAAGGTATCTGCAAGCTGGGGCCAATAGCTAATCTGAGGAGGCTGGAAAGCTCCTTAGAGCCAGAAGGTAAGATATCTTTATTCTAGTGGGCTCTAGATATTAAAAAGAAAAAAGTGAGAAAAGAAAGGACAGGCAGAAGGAAGGAGAAAAAGAAGAAAGGAAGGGAAAAAAAAGCTATAGTCATTGGAAAGTAGATAATACTCGGGCCATTTCTACCCCTCTATTTCCCTGAGAACCAGGGAGCATGTTTTCTTTGTAAAAAATATCCCACTTGACTGACCCTATTCCCCACTATTTTCCAGTAGCACACCCCCCATGGAAAATGACAAACAAACCTTGGGGTTAAAAGTAGCTAGTTCTCTCACTCAGAAAGGAGAAGAGCCTCCTGGGAAGTAGAATTGAGGGTCATCTGTAACCCTCCCTGCTTAGGACCTTGTCTGCAAGCAACACTGTACTATAGTACAAAGCAATAATACTGTGCTTGAATAGTATTTGAAACTCAAAAACTGAAATACAGAACAGTCACCAGCAACATTTTTTTTCCCCTCCCTGAGAGTAACAAATATTTGGAACAGAATCCCAGGCCCAACTGTAAGCAACACAGAAGCAATTAGATGCTGCCCTAGGAAAAAAAGAGCTTATTGGAAAGGAATGGCCTCCACGGACCCCACTGACCTTCTCCTGTTCCCTGTGTTTCTTACACTCATATGAATAATGAGTGAATTTGAGACCACTATACACCCGGGCTTAGCTCTTTCTGCTTTTTATGTTCTTCATTTGCTACTTCCATATGGTAGAGTAATTCTCCCAAAATTTAGCCCTGGTATATTAACTGGCCATTCTGGGTGGGAAGAGAATGTTAGGCTTATAAAGCAGCCGATAAAAGAGTCTTGCACTGTGCTTAAACACAGCACAGTCTTCTAATATGTGTATAAGCAAATGGATTACCCATTTGCTGTCTACTTCAAAAGTAAAGCTGGCCTAACCACTGAAGCTGGGTGCAGGAATTTGTAGATGCGTTCCTTATAGAACAGAGACCATGATCATTACTAATTTGGGATGTAAGCTGTTCTCTGCGGTTTCTCACCCACTAAGAGTAAAAACTGCCTAGATGTTCTTTCTATGTGAACTGGGTGGGGCCCACAGTCTTCTGTGATTTAGCAACCCCAGAGCAAAGAGGTCAGTTTCCCAGGATTCCAGGCCCCCAGCAGAAGCTGACTCTACAATGATGACAGAATCAGATAAGATAAGCACAATCAGCCTGTCCTCCTCACTGCAGCCAAACTCCTTAATTCCATGGGCAGCAGTGATCATTCCTGTCGTCCAAAAGCCTTTTTTAGTAAATTAGATGTATTGATATTTTCAGCTGGGTTGACACCTCACAGTGGCAGGGCACTGATCTTTACCATTGTTCCTCAGAAATTGAAAAATAGTGAGGATGATATATTGGCATACTGGTCCATTACCCAATAAAATAGTTTTTCCCTGCTAGTTTCTATGCCATCGTGTGACAGAGAAAAGCCATTTTCTTTGGGGGGGGGCAGATATAATTTCCATCATTCAGGAAATTGGTTTTGTCATTGTCTTATCCAAATGCATTCAATTATTGAGGTTTTTTTGGCTCATAACATTGTCTGAGGTTTAGGGCAGGACATCTAGCTGGAGTCATATTCTATCCTCTTGAAACTTAATGTCTCTGTATTTTTATGCTATTTTATGAGGGGATTAACCTCTCCAAGGTTGGAATTTTCCTGCTTTGTATAAACTAACCCTTCCAGAGGGTTTTCATAATATACTGAACACCATTCCTAGAAACATGGATAGCTATGTGCTGATACTCCATGCTGGCTACTTATGTTTTAGAAGAACAAAGATCAGAATGGTTGAGTGACTTGTCCAAAGCCGTAGAATAAATCTGCCTTTGAAATGGTAAAAAACAAACAAACAAACAAACAAGCAAACCAGATTTTCTAAATTTTTACTTTTGTCAAATGCTTAACTGATTGGATTTAGCGGTAAGAAGTGGGATCAGATAGAGTGGATTGCAAAGAGATGCCAGCCAGGCTGCAGACTGTTCTTCAGATCTGGAGAGAAGGAATTCAGCTGAGTAGCAGGTCCCTCCAGGCTTCATACAAAAGGAAAATAAAGAACTGTTTGAAGGGCACCAGAAATCTAAAGTCTGAGGGCAAGGCTGTGTTGGGAATCTGAACTCACTGGAATCAAGAGAAGTGAATCAGCCATAGGTTGGCTTGTTTTGCTCACTGATGTTCTTGCTGAGGTGGCTTATTTGTATTGACTCAACTAATCTTGTGACCTGGATCCAGGGCACTTTGAGAGTAACATGAAAGTCTCTGATCTAACTCTACTGAGATTGACTTCCTGGGCGCTTCTGAATGAAGATAGCTCTGACTCAAAAAGGTCATTATAAAACAGACATGCAAGAAAAGTTAGCTACCAAAACCCAGAGATTTTGATTGCAATTGGGTTGAAGAGGTTTTGCTTCCAACATCTTGGCAGAACCAGGTACAGGAGGGCAAGAAGCATCATTCTCACGTTCTTCCCAATTCTTTTGTTATTGAGGCCATCATCTTGTTGAAAGTTCTTTTGCTCTGGCAAAAAAATGAATGAATGACCTGAGAGACCCTTTTGCAGTCCCAAATAGTTGAAACAGTGAAGTGCTATGTTGTGATCTTATGTTTAATGGTGGCTGGTGAATTTTGTGGGTCTCTTTCACCCTTTGCTTTCCTCCAGCATATACGTTCTCTATCCTCCCTAAATAAAAATTTAAGGTTCAGTTTAGTGTCTTAATTCAGGTTCTCAAGACAAGCAGTTTTCTCTTTTCCATTCAATCCTACCTAGTAAAGGTTGGAACTACTATCAAACTGAAGTTTCCTATGCATTCGTTTCAGATGACTCTGCAGATGATAATGACCCAGGTTCAGTCAAGAAGGAGGGGAGCTGAAAGATATTTCAGATTTCTGTGGATAATAAATCAAGTCTAGGAGACAATATTTTACATTTACATTCATTTATTTTATCCTTACAGTAAACACAAGGTTTCTAGGTCAGCAGCAGACTGATGATCTATGTGTCAGTGTCAGTTTTCCATGTCCATTTCTTCTTCAGGGTATCATGATGAAATTACGAATCTTGGAGCTCATGTAGGAGCAAAGGCACAACTGTCTTTTCTTCCCTCCTGAGAGAAGGAGAAAAACCTTTGCTTTCTAATGTGAGCAAATCTTCTCTAAGGAGAGAAGGGAAGGTCCTAGGGTGAACCTTGAAATGCGAACATATGGCTCAAGGGGAGAGAAACTTGTAAATCTCTCCTAGGTAACTTACTGTCCTTTACTTTCTACCCTGGTTTGCCATTCACTCACCCTCTAACCCAGATTGCTCGGGAAGCTCAGAGCACACAGAATTGTGAAAATATTACCATTGTTTTCTGACACTAGGCAGCTCAACTAAGGAGTCAGGTGACACAGATTTAAAGAGGCAAGCAGAAATTCAGAAGTCAGAGTCAGAAGGAATGAGATCAGTGGACTCTGAAGCTGGTGGAAAGTCTATTTTCTCTCTCTGTCTGTTGGGTGTGGGTAACCCTAGGCCAGGGGGTATCAATAAAGGAAACACTGCCTCAGATTGGGAAGATAAGCAAAAGTAGAATTCCCTGGTAGCCAGTTCTAGTGATGGCAGGGGTAGCATGGCATACTTAGTAGGCTATGGGATTCACAATTAAAAGAAGGGAAAGGAAATTAGAATTTATTTTCACAGCTACATGCTAGATGCTACATTCCACAGATGTTCTCCCGTTTAATTGCACACCTACCCATCCTGTTTTGCTGATGAGAAAACTGAAGCCTATATAATAACGTTCAAAAAAATATAAAACTAGATGGTAGTAGAGCTAATATAAGAGACCAACCCTGCCTCACTCCAAACTCCATGATAGTTACATTCTACCATGCTGTGTCTGAGTAACTGCTCTGTTTACCTCATGCAACTCACTTAGCTTATTTGAGGCTTCATTTTCTCATCTGCAAAATAAAAATGAATATAAGTCATAAATTGGCCTGCTTTTTGTTAGGCTGTTTACAAATTAGGCAATGTACTTGTAAGTATTTTACAAAGTAATATGCTACACAAATTCCAGTTGTTTTCATCGTTGTTCAAAGCTAGTAAAATACTGTTATGGTTTTAACATTTTGGAAGCTAAGTTGTTTCTTTTTTTTTTAGCCTTATATTTAATGCTCCAATGAGCATCTTAGCTCATATTGCTTTTTTCTCCCTCCTGTTTAATTATTTCCCTATATGTGGACAAACTGAGATCCAGAGAGAGTAAGTGATTGTCTAAGATCACACCATAGGTGGGTTTTTTCCACATTATTTGAAACTACATCCTGACTGTGGGATAAGACATTGTTCAGTGTAGGAGTGGAGTCTGGGAGAGGCTTCTTGAAAAATTCATCTGCGAGCTGGTAGCCTTGTTCTCAAACTCTAATGACAAGGTAAATGGATAAGTTCAACTGTGTTTCAAAACTGGGGTGGGTAAGTATTATTTAGAATCATATTGGAGTAAAGGAGGAAGGGAATTCCTGAGGGAAATCCCTTTGAAGCAATGGAATGGAAATGCTGATCTTTGTCTTGTAGCCCTAATAGCCTTGGCTTTGGAGAAAAAAATTAATTCCTAAGTGATGCAGTTGAATGGGTTGACCAAGAAGCCCCAAGGGAGATGGGTGTGGAACATGCCAGGAAGTGCTTTTCATAAATTAAAAGAGAGAGAATATTTCATCACATGGTGGTTCTATTAAGCCCACTGCATAATTCGTTTCAGCTCACTTTTCTGGCACTTAATTGATTCTTCCTCCCTGTCTCTAGGGGTTAGAAAGGATTAAAATTTCCAAAAATCACATGGTCTGTCTTTAGAGTCAACCCAACAACCTAGTGAAAAAAGAAGAATCTGAAGGGCTCTCTTGTTGGCTTTAAAAGATGATGAAACCCAAAGAATTTCCCAGTGCTTAACTTATCTTTAGCTGTGGTCTGAAATTAGGAACCTGGGACATAGTATTTTAAGGAAGGACTTCTTTCATTGTTTGTGGAGATAGATTCTGCAGGAACAGATGGCAATGGGCAATGAAAGGGGCTTGATGACATACTGTACACTTTCTATGCATAAAAACTCACAGACCACAGGTCAGATTTCTTGAATGTGTAGTGTGAAGGCGTGTGTGTGCTTTAGGCTTTTATTATTTTAAACTTCTGCTTAATTATAATGTCATATATTATTCTTTAAGCTTTATATTGCAACTAATTTTAAAAATAAGAAGTCTTATAGGTCTGATTCTGTCAAACAAGTGTTTAGCAGGTGTTCGTAAACACAGTAGGGGTGATGGTAATAAAATGTAAATTCCTCATCGTGGCGCACAAGACTCTTGGTGATCTGGACCCAGCTTATGTCTTTGATCTCATCTCTTGTCATCTCCCTTCTTCTCTGTTTCTGACCTCCACTGGCCTCTGTGCTGTCCCTCTGCTTTTCCCACCTTAGGGCTGTGGAACTCTCCTCCATGCCTTTTACTTGCTAACCAAGAAGGTCATTGTCCAATAGGCTGCTTTTTAAAGAACTTTCCCTGGCCATCTTATCTCAGATTAAACCAACCAATTCTAATTGTTCTCTATCCCATTACCTTGCCTTACTTTGTTTCTAATACTGACCATAATATGACCTTATTTTATGTATCTGTTTATGTGTTTACTGTTTATCTCTTCCACCAGAAGGTAGGCTCCATAAGTGAGGGTCCCTGTCTGTTTTTTACTTGCTGCTGTACCTAGAGGGTCTAGAACAGTGCCTGGAACACCTTAAGTACTCAATAAATATTTGTTAAATAAATGCATCAGAGAAGAAAAATGATATGAGGAGAGAATGAATGAGAAACATATCAGAGCTGTTTTCAGTGAGTTGGCCCTTGTGCAATGCCAAGGTTAAGGGCATCAAACCCTCTATGTATAACATCTATGTATAACTTTTGACTCCCCCAAAACTTAACTACTAATAGCCTACTATTGATTGGAAATCTTACAATAACATAAACCATCAATTAACACATATTTTGTAAGTTACATGTATTATATACTATATTCTTACAATACAGCAAGCTAGAGAAAATATTAAGCAAATAATAAAGAACAAAAAATATATTTCCTATTTATTAAATGGAAGTGGATCATCCTAAAAATCTTCATCCTCATCGTGTTCAGGTAGAATAGACTGAGGAAAAGGAGGAAGAAGAGGGCATGATGTTGCTGTCTCAGGGGTGGCAGAGGTGGAAGAAAATCCACGTAGAGTGGATTCATCCAGTTCAAACTCATGTTGTTCAAGGGTCAACTGTAATGACCATTTTAATTTATTGCACTGGCGAAAATAGTTCTAGATAGCCTAACTGGCGAGTTTCATTTCCTTTTGATTGTTAAGATACTTGAATTATTAAATAGTTTCGAGCCTACTCTTATTTTCACCGTTAGATTGAACCAACCAGATTGAGGAGTGTTTTATTTTCCCTAAGAGTAATAGCCTGCCTTATTTATAAGTGTTGGCTTGTTTATTTATTTTACCATTTTACTTTTTATTTGATTTTATGTCTCTAAATAAATTCCTTCATCTGCCCTGGATCTGTTTGTGTTGGCATCCAAAGTCTCCATGCGTTTGGGTTTGGAAATACAAATTTGGAAGAAATTGCTAAGGAGAGCCGAACTCTTAACAGGGAGGGTGATGGGAATCAGAGATGGAAAGCAACGTGAGAGGAGCAGGACTGATGGCTGGGGGCATTGAGATCTTTTCTCATGCCCTGTCCGTATGGGCCCCAAGATTTTCAGTAGCGCCCACTGTGCTCATGACAGTTTGTGTGGAAATGAAGGAAGAAACTGAGCTTCTGTGTCTGTTGTATGAAGTGAGGCGCCACAAAAGAAAACATGCCTGGAGGAAGAGGTGACTAGGCAAACATAAATCCCAGGGAATCCACAAACATCTTATGGCTGCACTGGGGCTTTCACAGGGCATAGAATAAGGGTCCCAGCCCATCTCATCAAGGTCTTAAGGGTCACGTGAGTTAGATCCGTATAAGTGCAGGTCAACACAAAACAACCAAAAAAGACAGAAATCTATGCAATCACTGCTAAATTGATACTTCAAAGTAAGCACAATGTTCCTCCTCATTCATATTTGTCTCCCAGCCTCAGAGCCTTAGGAATGGTGTAAAGAGGTTGCTGCTAAGACTCTGTTGGGCACAGTTATAGCTTATTTGTAGATCCTATCCTAGCGTGATTGAATAGGACTTAAAAGGAGACTTATGTCTGGATCTGACTTGCTTTCTACCCTTATACTGTCCTAACCCCAGGAGGTACGTCTGCTCTTCACTCCCCAGCTATGAAATTCTGATCTGTTTACTAGTTGGCATAGCCGGCAGAGCCCCCAGCCCCAGGGGCTGACTCTGTATCTTGCCAACTCAATCTCCTGTTGGTTTGAACCATGGCCAGCCATCTCTCTTCATAAATTGTCCCCACTTAACTATTTTGTATTTTGCCATCAGGTCACTTGGACCGTTCCCAATAGAGTCCTATTTTCACTCTGTTGGAATAAAAATTTATCTTAACCCAGTAGAAGTAACACTTCCCAACCCTAATTCCAGCTTTCGTCCTCATCTTCTGCTGTTTTTTTCCCTTTGGCTATCTCTCCTGATTTCAGTGTTGCCTTCCAGATTTTCATTTTTCTTTTATTTTTTGTCCACAGATTAAAAGTGCGCTTGGATATAAGGCCATTTTTAGAGCTTGCCTCATGCTTATCTTTGTATTTCTAGGGATCAGAAAGCCTGGTTTGTGACCAGGCACTCATATCATGTGACCATGAATAAAGGAATAAAAGAAGGGAAGACTCTATGAGCTACTGAGTGCTCACCACTCAATAACAATTAATAGCCTAATTAGCCCTATTTTACAGATAAGGAAACTGAGGCTTGGAGAAATTAAGGCCACACAGTTAATTGGTAGCAGCTCTAGGAGTCAAACCCAGATATGCCTTATTTCTTGACTTCTGTTTTGTCTTTTGTACCGCATAGCCTCAATTCGTTTAATTACAGATCATAATTAATTTCCCTAGGTCTTAATTTCTCACTTTTAAATTGAGGAGGGTAGGACTGGGTGGGGAATTTGTAAACTCCCTTCTAATTCTAAAATTTATCAGTTTTGAGACTTAGGCTTCTTACCTTCTGTGGTTGATCTTTTCTTTTCTATTTTCTTTCTTTCTTTCTTTTTTTTTTCACAGGGTCTCATTCTGTCACCCAGGCTGGAGTGCAGTGGCACAATCGTAGCTCACTGCAGCCTCAAGTTCCTGGGCTCAAGTGATCTTCCTACTTCAGCCTCCCAAGTACCTGGGACTGCAGGTACACACCACCATGCCTGATTAATTTAAATTTTTTTTTCTGCAGAGATGCAGTTCCACTACGTTTCACAGGCTGGTCTTGGACTCCTGGCCTGAAGGGATCCTCTCACCTCAGCCTCCTAAAGTGCTGGTATTACAGGCAAAAGCCACTTTGCCCAGTCAATCATTTTCTGATAATCACCAATCCTCTCCAAATTAGAGTGAAGCACAAGAAACAAAACCATTGTGAGTGTTTTAGACGGAAGGTGATTTAACGTAGAGAATTGTGTGCTTACAGAGTTAGTGCAAGAACTGAAGGAGTTAGGGTCAAGGTCCCAGCACAGGACTATTCATGGTTGTGGCCAAGACATCAGTGGGCTGCTGCTGTGCTGCTGTGGTCCCTGCTGCTGCTGCTGCTGCTGCTGCTGCTGCTCCTGCTGCTGTAACTGCCTCCTGACATTTATGGGACTGGTTATTTGACACTGGAACCCTGCAAGTGACCAGCTGCTGTGGTTTGGATATGGTTTGTCTCCACCAAAATGCATGTTGAAATTTGATTCTTATGTGGTGGTGTTGGAGGTGGGGCCTAGTGGGAGGTATTTGGGTCATGGAGGAGGATCCCTCAAGAATAGATTAAGGCTGGCCCACAGGGTCAGGGGTGAGTGAGTAAATTAGTTCTTGTGACAGTGTTTTAAGAAGAGCCTGGCTTCCTTGGTTTCTTTCTTTTGCTTCCTCTTTTGCCATGTAAGCTCTTTGCACAGGCCAGCTCCCCTTCCATTTTCCACCATGAGTAGAAGCAGCACGAGGTTCTAACGAGAGTCAGCTGCCCTATCTTGGACTCTTCAGCCACCACAATCATAAGCCAAATAAACCTCTTTAATTTATAAATGACCCAGACTCAGGTATTCTGCTATAGCAACGCAAAACAGACTAAGACACCAGCAAAATGGCCTCTCAATAGTTACATCTTTATGGCATGGTTTGCTGGCAGGGACATCTGCATGAAAATAGCCTTCTCTACTTATCTGTAAATCTCAGGCAACTACATCTGACTGGTAGAATCTAATTTGTCTTTGCAACATCGGATCCTAAAAAATGTGGGAAATGTGAACTTCAGCTTGTCTCACTCTGCAGAACAAGGAAGAAGGAGGGTTAAATAGGGGCTGAGCAGAGAAAACCATAGTACTTGCCATCCTTCTTTGACTTCTAAATGTCATCTGCCTTCCTCTTACTTAATCTGCACTAGCCCCTCTCTAAGGCCCTGTTCTGCCATCGGACTTTTGTCCTGTTGCTGTCTGATTTCTTACAAAGTACATTAGCAAAGGCGAGTTTTCTTCCCCATGAAGGAATAACATGTTTCCTGACACAGGAACAGAAAATTCAGGCATTTGGAAAGGTGTGGTAATTTCATATTATCATCAGAATAATAGAAAACAGACTCAAAATGATGTGATCGTTCATAAATATGGTTGGTCACGTTAGCTTTGTTAAAACCTAAAAGCAGCTACGTTTCAGTTAGAGTGACTTCAGAGACATAAAGAATTCTGTAGAAGCCTTCTACTTAGGAGGAGAGCTGAAGGTAGATTTTTTTTCTCAGAGCAAGAAATTTGCTGCTCTGATATGGACATGTGGGATATGTTACAGTGCACAGTTGCCCTCTCCTCTGAAGAAAATGCTGATTCTGCAACTGAGTGTGGCCTGAAAAAGCTTGTCCATGTGGAAGACACAAGCCCAGTTCTTAACCGCTTTTCCCTTTGCACAGCCTTATTCTCCAGGAGGCCACAAGTACAGCATGTTAATTCAAACTTTTCAAAACCATGAAACCACTGAATATCTCAATATCCGCGTGTGGACTCTCATTTGCCTACTCTGTGTTAACAGAGAAACATTTGGTTTTAAACAAGACTTTATTTAAGAGGAAAAAGTGTATAAGATTACATTTGCAAATGTAATTACTGAAAAGATAAACCATATGTTGTAGTCTTTGTTTTACCTCCTTTTCACTGAAGCCTGCTTTCAAGGGTTCATTTGGAGGTGTATGGAAACTCTAATTCTATAACCAAGCTGGGTAAGCTGAGTGTACTTACTCACCAGTCATACGTGTTTACATCTTGATGTAGTTACTGCCAAAGTATTTCATAGTCCAGTGATATATTCTTACTTAAAAAGAGCACAAAATATTGACTCAGAGATGCTGAGCTTGAGGATCCTCACCTACCTCCCTCCTCTTCCCACTGCCACCTTCCTGAAAGACTAAATAAAGGGAGGTTGTCATCAAGATAGAGAGATCTGGGGTTGGAGGAGTGGGCCAGGAATAGGTAAAGAATAAAAATTGTGTGTTCTGGTTCCTTTGACTTCAGGTTGAGCAGGTTGTGTCTATACCACACTAGGACTAGACAAAATGTGAAGTAGGAGCAAAATATTAACAGCCAGATGGGTGGTCACAGATGTTCAAACCCATTATAGGCTCCACTCAAAATCTTTTATAAATTCTGCTTCTGACCTTTAGTAAGCAGAATTAATAACTTTCTTCCAGACGGGAAGAAGCAGGGGGTGGGGGGAACTAATCATGGTAGTAATTTCTGCCTGTTGCAAATCTACCTGTCAATTTGTTTATGTATAACTTGGATTCTTTTTGATAGATAAAGGTAACAGCCCAAAATGTTTGAAGTTGATAAGGGCTACTATTCCACCACAACCTTGCTACAAAGTTATAATGAAAACAAGCTTTTGGTAAATTTCATTGTTGGTGTGGGCATTTTTAAACAAACCTTTATGAGCAGGCAAGCACAATACAGTTTATTCTGTAAGTCCAATGTGGTTCCAGTACTCTACTTTTTTAGTTGCTCCAACCAACATTCTGCAAGAGAGATTAGCCTAAGGAAAAGGAGACAGCATTCTAGAAGTAGACTTCTGTTATCTGTTTAGCATCAACAGGTAATAGAAATTTAGAGGTAATTTAGAAATCCTTCTAAATCAGTGGTTGAATATAGTAGTATAGTAAGGTAAAATTGTGAAAGACTTTTAAATGAACTAAAAGATTAGCAGGTGTTTTCAGTAGAAAACTATACGTTGTTTGGAGCAGGGGTCCTCAACCCCCAGCAGGTACCAGCTGTGGGCTGTTACGAAGTGGGTTGCACAGCAGGAGATGAGCAGAAAGTGAGCAAGCATTACCCTCTGAGCTCAGCCTCCTGTCATTAGATTCTCATAGGAGCGCAGACCCTATTGTGAACTGCGCATGTGAAGGATCTAGGTTGCGTGCTCCTTATGAGAATCTAGTGCCTGATGATCTGAGGTAGAACAGTTTTATCCTGAAACTATCCCCCACGCCCCACCATCCTGTGGAATAATTGTCTTCCACGAAACTAGTCCCTGGTGCAAGAGTGTTGGGAACAACTGGTTTAGAGAATACCTTTGTGATTATTTGATTCTATGTAGCGTCTGCCTTTCATTGTCTGAGCTATTTTACAATTCTGTAGATATAAGTTAACCTGTAGAGAATTGACAGTAGGGCAAATAATTTTTATCTATACACATGCAAATAAATTCTGTCTAGTGGAGGTTCAATGGACTTCCCCTCCCTATAGTGAAAGAAACCAGTTTTGTACCTATTTAAAAAATTCATTTCAGCATTACCCATGGGCTTATATGTTTGTCTGGTCTTAGAGGTCTTCTCTGAATAAACCGTTACTTCTTTTCTGGTTTTCTCATTAGTTAGTGAGGCAAATAAAATCTCAGACACATGTTCTTTTTATATTATAAAGAGTCAAAATTTTACTGATTTTAAAAAATTTATCCCCACCACCAAACCTAAGGACTAATTTGGACCTGGCTAGATTTTTATAGGCTGTTCACCAAAGAGTGAGGAGTGAATCCAAAGTATTTCATCCAGTTTTCAATCTACGTATCTTAAATATCTTTAATTTTATAAAATATTTTTAAAATCTATATATTTTAAATATATTTAAATTTCGCTAATAAAGGCCCAATTGTAACATTTATCATTCTAAATACTGACTGGAGAATCTAGCCTATTATGTTAATTATCAGAGTTTCAGGGATTGATGTAGATATGAATAATAGAAGTGCTTGTATTTCTAGTGTGGCCTTTCTAATAAAATTACAGTTGGTTTCCCTGGAGTGCAGATTTTCAGTCAGACGAGGTGACTGTCTTTAGAGCTGAAGCTTAAATTTTTTTTTTTTTTTTTTCCTGAGACAGAGTCTTGCTCTGTCACCTACGTTCAGGTGTAGTGGCACAATCTCTGCTCACTGCAACCTCCACCTCCCGGGTTCAAGCAATTCTCCTGCCTCAGCCTCTGGAGTAGTTGGGATTACAGGCATGCAGAACCACACCTGGCTAATGTTTATATTTTTAGTAGAGACTGGGTTTCACCACGTTGCCAGGCTGGTCTCGAACTCCTGGCTTCAGGTGATCCACCCTCCTCGGCCTCCCAAAATGCTGGGATTACAGGAGTGAGCCACTGCACCTGGCCTCAAGCTTAAATTAAATAGCATATTTACAGTACTATAAGATCTATGATGGTATATTTTAACATAAATTACAAACATCATACATTGCCTTTTAAAGAAATTAAGACAAATCTTCATAGTTGAAAATTTTGCATTCTAACAGTACATTAGGTCATGTAATCTTTAAGCACAAAGTAATTTGGCATTCATATTGCTAGAAAATGAAAAGTTGATAAAATCTCAATTGAGTTGAAGTGAGTTTTAACTTGAGTATTTTAAAGCTATTCACAGAAATCTGCAGAAAAAATTTGAATATTCAACCTTAATATAAATATATTTTTTGAAAAGGGAGAGGAAAAATTTACAGAAAGAAATAGCAATTTACATATAATAAGAGTGCTTTGCATTTATATGCCACTGATAACCATTCGAGGTGAACTTGTTACCCAATATCAGTGAGCCCCAAACGGCCAACAGAATTTCAAGCCCACTGGGCTAAGATTAATCATAAGGAGAAGCAATGTTTTCTTCAATGAAACATCTATAGTGTGGAGGGAGGTGAGGAGGACATATTTAAAAAAAGGTTATTTGCATCACGGCAAGAACTTAGCACAGAAGATATTTTCTTCTCACCTAATGCTACAGAGAAACCCATTTCTAGTGGGTTTAGATAAGAAACTCTATAAGGAGAGTTTCCTACATAAAACCACAGGATAGAGTTCATCTGAATCGGAGAGGGACTTCACTTACCGGTTCAACATTGTATGGAGTGATGCAATAAAAATCAGGAACAGGCTTGCTAGTTACAGACAGTAGATGTTCTGTTGCAAATGTTGGGGCAGTTGAAACCAAAGTCCCATATAAGATGGAAACCTTGAACAGTTGCAGAGAGGTTGAGGACTGACCACTTTAGGAGGAATACAATCAGAGCAGCTTGGTTCAATGAGAATTGTAGGTAAAAGCAATCTGGATTAGAGGAAGTACTGAGACAACAGAAAAAGGAAATGGGGGGAAATATTTCCCTTGACAATTTGGGTAAGGGGCTTACCAACACTCTAAAGAAGGGGTTTGATTAATTTCCATCAGAACTACATTGTTCTCAAGTCTGCAAGCAATATGTAATTTGCTGTACGCTTTTGTGCCTGGGCTGTTAAAAGTTCATGCTATTTCAGGATGTTTTAGTGTGAATAAAATTTCAAAAAAGTAATAAAGTTAAAGAAATAAAATGTAACTTAAAAATAAAATCTTTTTAGGTTATGTTAAGAAGTATCTGAATCAGGAGAACGTAATTGTCTTTTAGTTTCTATCTTCATAGCTCTACTAAGGTTCTTTGTAAAAGAGGGTTAGAATAAGGCCGTTTCACTGGATCAGTCAGCTCTTATTTCCACCATGTGGTTTTTCACCTCTGTTATTCTGTCAAGCTTTCCCTTTTGTCTGGAATCACCTTCTCCACTCCAGGATCAGCACTCTCCTATCTCCTGCCCCTAAACACCAGGTAAACTTATCCTCTCTAACAAGTTACATTGAATTTTTGCTAAAAGCTGTCACTATCCCACACCTGCGTACTATCCTGTGCATGACCCTATGATTGCATTCTCGCATTTTACTAAAATTATATTTCCAACTCTATATTCCCAAGCTGTGAACTCTTTGGGGGCAGAAGCTATGTCTTATCCATTGAGGTATCCTTAGCACCTTGCACTGTTTGTCTAGCACACAGTCTTCCAACATTGAGTGGAAGATTGAAGGAGTGAACTGTAATTTAGGGCTCATCGAATTCAATTATCTTCATTTTGCATAATATAAAATAAAGACCCACCTTCCTTTCCTGGCAATGTGCCAGATTGGAGGATGTTCTATAAAACACTTAAAAATGGCATATAAAATATCTTCAACATTATCTCCAATGCAAAGAGTAGTTTGCAATGATCAGGTACTACATTAAAATGGAAAATGAAAACCATGTGGTGAAGGGACACAGAGGCCGCTGCTGCTGCCTGGGTTTGCAGAAGATTTCTTAACCTAACGCTGGTTTTGGACATTTAGTTCAGGTCGGCCCAGAATCTAGTGCAAGGCCTTGGGTCAAGGCAAGGAGGGGAGGTGGGATGTTTAATGGGTGTTTTGTTATGTGAAACTGTGAACTAGGAAAAAAAATGCTCACAAAAAGGTGATAAGGAAACTATGTTTTTCTGCCTGGGTTCTGGTAGAAAAACATCTCTGAGAATTTATAATATAGATATTCCCTTGCAGGGGTTTAGAATCAGTTTTGTATGACCTCCTGGTTTTAAAAACCCCAACCTCAGGTGGCCTATTAGCATCCTGGCATGCCTGGCTGAGGCAATGTAAATTTCCACTGCAGGGGAAGATTTCAACCCTGATACACAGGCTTGTCACAGAGATACACGGGCTGAATGAACACTAACACACTAATCAAATTTTATCTAACACACAAAGACACAAATGTCCACAAGGCAGAATTATTAGATAAAGGACATAAAATTAATATACTTCAAGTGTTTAAAGAAAAATGAGCCTTGCTTTGGTTATATAGAATTCAGCAAATTTCTGGCAAAAATCTAAACTGTATTTTGTCCAGTGCCGTTTACATAATTTGCAGGGTCCTGTGCAAAATAAGAATGCAGGGCTCCTTGTGAAAAAATTAGGGAAAAAATGTTATAAAGTGCTAAAAGAGAAAGCTTTTTCTTTAAAAACATTTTGTTAGTTGTAAAACATAGCAGGAATAATAATAATACATGAGTAGCAATATAAACTTACAAGTTGCAATAGTATATTGGTATAATTTTAAATGAATAATAATTTAGTAATATTATATCAATGGATTATGCAATTTTCCGACAAAATTTTCTGCAAATTCATTTATTAGGTCATCAAAATTTACACTTTTACCAATTTAATTTTCTTTTTTTCTTTTTTTTTTTTTTTTTTTGAGACGGAGTCTCGCTCTGTCGCCCATGCTGGAGTGCAGTGGCCGGATCTCAGCTCACTGCAATCTCTGCCTCCTGGTTTCACGCCATTCTCCTGCCTCAGCCTCCCGAGCAGCTGGGACTACAAGTGCCCACCACCTCGCCCGGCTAGTTTTTTGTATTTTTAGTAGAGACGAGGTTTCACCGTGTTAGCCAGGATGGTCTCGATCTCCTGACCTTGTGATCCACCTGTCTCGGCCTCCCAAAGTGCTGGGATTACAGGCTTGAGCCACCGCGCCCGGCCTTTAATTTTCAATTAATATAATTGAAAGCAATGTCAGTCCTCTTGGCAAATGCAAAGTTGCAAATAATTCTCGATAATATTCAATTTTGAAAAAGACCTTTCTGTTCATGCAACTGTTTACTAAAACTGCTAGTAGTATTTTGTAGGCTGTGAGAACATTGAGATAAATTTCTGATACATTATTTTGAAATAGACATTTTAACACATCCAGAACTAATAATTCTTCTTCCTCTTTTTATTCTTTTGAGATGGAGTCTCACCTTGTTGCCAGGCTGGAGTGCAGTGGCACGACCTCGGCTCACTGCAACCTCTGCCTCCCAGGTTGAAGCAATTCTTCTTTCTCAGCCTGCGAAGTAGCTGGGATTGCAGGCACCCACCACCACACCCAGCTAATTTTGTGTTTTTAGTAGAGTTGGTGTTTCACCAAGCTGACCAGGATGGTCTTGAACTCCTGACCTCAGGTGATCCTCCCTCCTCGGCCTCCCAAAGTGCTGGGATTACAGGCATAACCCAATGTGCCTGACCAAGTACTAATGATTCTTGCAAAAAAACTTTTCTAAAAAGATTTAACTGTATTCAAATTGGTTTATTGTAAGTCTGAATTTGATTTTACATGTGAATATATACTGCTGCATTTTATTTTATTGTTTTCTCTAACATTTCTCTAAAAATATTGTTTTTTTCTAATGTTTCCTACAATTTGTGGCAGTCATACAAGAAACCAAAGATGGCTTCATAATTTGTACACAATTCAGAACAACTGTTTATGCATTCTATCACAATATATCCCTTGGCAGAAAAATTAGTCTTAGAATTGTCTTCCTTGTCAATAATTGGTTCATCCAAAGCTTCAAATGAGAATACTGTTCTTTTTCTTTTGAATGTGATGATCTTTAAACTGTTTCTAAGTCTATGGATATTTGCTTTGCAATGTTGCAGAAGTTTTCAAAACCAGAGAGTCTAAAGTCTTTGCAGAATTTTAAGAACTCTCTGATATGCTTTAATACAATGTCCATGAGCACAGTTTATTTTGTAATAATGTATTGACAAAGATTACGGCCTGAGTACAGGCAGTTCCTGTCTCAGTATTCAGACCAGAGAGTTAATTTTGGTACAGATGCTATAAGGACAGGCTTTGGAGGTAGAAGGGTGAGCCATGATCTTGGTGCTGCCCCTATGCAAAGCACCTAATCTCTCCCTGAGCCATGGCAGCTGCTGCCACTGTTTATGTTTCTGCCCATTGCTTAGGATTCCAGAAGACCCAAGCCTGCACACAACCTCTTCACACCTATCATGTCTGCTCTGCTCATGCTTCATTGTCTCATCGGACTTCATGGACCAAGCACAAGTTCAAAGGTAAAATTATTATGAATTTCAAGTCAGTGACAACTAAGCATTAAGCTATGGCCCTTCTGTTGAGCAAACCCTGGGGACTGCGTAGGTTCTCACCTTCAGCAGAGAGCTGCACTGATTATACAGTTTTATTTTGTTCTCTCAACTGCTTTAAAAGTAGATACTGCAAATTTATTCTCCCCTGGGAACTCCTGAAAAATTAATGTATAGAGTAATTAATTTACTGGCCTGAATTCAAACAAGGTAGTCATAAAGGTTAAGTGTAGAACTTAGACTATCTGAACTTAAGCTTGAGGTTGTTTTAGATGTTTAGGCTATTTTTCCATAGTCATGTCAAAAGGTGCACAGATTTTCCTTATCTAAAATGTTTGGTGTTTGCCAAAGTTTCCCTCAGTTTAATGCTGATTCTATCCATGAGAGGTAGGAAAACTTAGACATGTCTAGGACTTCAACTCAACTCTAAGCATAGCACTGAAAAATCCCTCTTAATATGCAATACATTTGATGAAACTCAAGAAAATTTATTATTCTCCATGATGAACTGCTTTCTACAGAAAGTCCATAGTATTTTAAAACTCTTTCTATAATAAATGCGTGTATCTGTGTGGTTATGGGTGTGCATATACCACCCTGTGAGTACATAATCTCTCATTCACACTAGATAACATTTTTTGATATGTTAGTGGTAAAGAATGTATATTTCATATGGTCTTTATATGCGTATGGAAAGATCCAGTATGTGGGCTGGTAAATGTTTACAACATATTCATAAAGTTGGTCTACAACCAGTTTTTATGAAGAATTGTGTAATCCTTACATTGGATCACTCCCCAATCTTTGCTATTTCCATCATTGCCTGAAACTAACTGAATCTGGGGTTAAGACAAGAAACACGTTTATAGGGGAAATTTCGGATTTTTATTCTTCATGATGATTTGAAAGAAAGGTACATTGGGAATGGCCTTTGAAAAGCTGGATGATTGAAATGATACTCTAACAGCATTATTGGAGGCTTTGCAAATAGCTAAGTAAAGCCAGTTGGAAAGAAGGGTAAACTAAACTCATTCTTTCCAATGTCTCGTCTATCAGGAAAGAAAACATAAGGGCTACGTCTTCACTTTTAATATGATATGATAAACACAGAAAGGGAATGGCATTCATTTTGTTTAATATTCCATGAAGGTATGTGAGCAGGGTAATATTTTATTGTCTGAGAATATAACAAATGTCTATGTCATTTCCCAGTAATGAAACATGTCAAGAAATTATCATTGCTTGGGAAAATGAAGTTTAAAGAGCATGCTTTTGCTAATAAATCATAGAATGTAATATGATATGGTGTGACTATGTTAAACAAACAATTATATCTACGAATACAATCTGAGCCAGAAGGGAAACATACACTTTTTTGCTTTAGTTTGTACTCCACCCACACTCACACTCACACAAGCACACACACACTCACACACAATTCACACATACACACCATATCATGCTTAAAGATCAGGGATGTACTGCTTGATGGCCTAGAGAAACTAGACTAGTGGGAAACACTTATTAAGATTTGGTTACCTTTGCCCTATCACCCCTTCTCTAAGTCCCCATGTATATGCCATATTCCCCATGGTTAAATTTAGAAGATACTTGTGTACCAAGCCTGCTTATTCATCCTTAGGCCAGAGTAGAATTTGGTGAAATTGACTATGCAACTGAATTGAATATCCAACCCCCCAGTCATTTTCTATTCCCCAAACACCATAACACCAAATGTTCCATTTAGAATCTTCAGGCTTGATATTTCCATGCTCATTTCAAAATTTGCAATTTCCCTGCTTTGCTCCCTGCCCATCAAATCTGAGGGGAGGTAATCCATACAGTGATCTTTATACAATAAGCACACAACAAATGTATACAAGGGAAATATACTAAAATGCCTTTCTGAAGTGCAGACCAATTATTTCTTTCTACTCTCTTTACCCATTGGACCGACACTGGAGCAGATACTCAAAGAGGTGTCTGGATAGAGTTAGTTATTCTTGTTGTGAAGGCAAACTTCTGAGGCACCAAATCATTCTGGTTGTTTTTTGTCCTTCGAGGCTGGATCCACCTGCTTTAAGATCTGAGTGAGCTGTGTAGATGTGTATCTATGGGCTGGGGGTGAGGTTGGAGGAACGGGAGACTATATATTCGGCAGGCCTGACAGCATTTTCTAAATGTTATTACTGTTGGCAAAGTCTTATCTTAGATGAAGTGGTAAATTAGTAAACTGCCATGGAGAGGTATGATTTTGTAAAATTAGATGGGGTATAAAGAAACACAATTAATTCCAGACCCTCCAGCAAGAGTGATGAAGTAACTGGAGTCTTTGTTCTTTTCAGACTATCAGATACACCATCTTTTCTTCTGAGTAATAGCAGGCACTCTCAGGCTGTCAGATGATACGCCAGGTATGCACTTCTAATGTCGACAAGGCCACCCCAGGGTTACATGTTGGTGTCTTTAGGGAGAAAAAGAGTGAATCACCATCCAGCCATCTGTTTTCTCCTGTTAACCCTAAACTCCATGTTACATCTTTTCACATTTTTACAATGATCGCAGAGTGGTTATCAGCTTTTATTTTTTCTTTTTAGCTTACACTCTAAATTAACCAATGAGATCTATGTTGAAAGAAACAGAAAACCCCATCCCTATGAAAATGGAACTTAGGCCCATGTAGTATCTCATATTTTAAGGGAAGATGCTGGAAAGACTTCAGATAGATGAAGACTGAGAAAAACTTTCTTTACTATTTGTGCACAGCCTCATGCTGAGATGAGAGAAAAAATAAACATAAAAGAACAGGGTGCAGAGTTGTGCAAACTGGTGGCCACACACACGAGCCCAACACTATGTGGGGACTTCCTAGGAGCTATTCTATGGACGGTGTGAGGCTTGCCTTTCTTCTGCTGTTGGATCTCAGTTTTCTTTGCATCTTCTGAGAAAGCAAGTTTCCAGGTGTTTCAACAATGGGTCTCTGAAATGCTATACTCTAAAGGCAGGACTCACTTCATGTAGGTATCATACACACAGTTTTTCATTTTTAACCAAAACAATTTAAAATTATTTGCTCCTGCCTAAAATTATTTGCTCATGTCTATAATCCCAGCACTTTGGGAGGTTGAGGTGGGAGGATCTCTTGAGCCTAGGAGTTCAAGGTCTGCCGGGGCAATATAGGGAGACCCCGTCTCTACAAAAAATTACAAAATTAGCCAAGTATGGTGGCACATGTCTGCTACTCACTCAGGAGGCAGAGGTCAGAGGGTTGCTTGAGCCTGGGAGTTTGAGGCTGCTGTGAGCCGTGATGGGGCCACTGCACTCTAGCCTGGCTAATAGAACAAAATCCGGTCTAATAAACACACAAGTCCTGTCCCCCAAAACAAAAACAGATTTAGAAAGGGTGGGTTTGGGAGATTAAATATAGGTCTCATACACTGCTAAAGTCCCTTTTCAGTGGTTTTCTGGAAAGTGTCCCTAGTGACACTTGTTAAGAAAAATAATCAGAAAAATGTGAGAAAACAGACTTACATAATCGTCACTGGATGAATTAGTTTGTCTTTAGGCAGAACCTTTCTGCTGAGAGGAAAGATTTAAAACTGTGCTCATCTGATTCAGAACATATGTGGGATGCACCAGTATGACACCTCAACAAATGGCCTCTTCACACATGTCACCAACACTCATTTCACAACTGTTTATTGATTATCTATAATATGCAAATTATAGTCTGAGCACTAGGGATACAGCAGCGGGCTCTTTTCATGGAAGATACATGAAATAAGTAAGTAAATAGTAGAGGCAGCTATTTTCATTTGAATTGGGAGGGAAAGCCTTTCTGAGCAGAAGACTTTGAATGAATTTCTAAAAGGAGTCAGTCAAGTGAAGACATGGGAAAATGGCATTCCAGGCAGGGGAACGCCCACTTAAAGTTTGGTGAGTTTGGAGAACCAAATGAACAGTAGTTGGGAAAAGCGAGTCAGCAACAGACAGTAGACTGACATGAGGTTGGGTGGTAAGTCATGGACTAGATCCTACCAGGCCTTGTAGGCTTTGGTTAGAATTTTTGATATGATTTAATTACAGTGGGAAGCCCTTGGAGGATTATAATCCAAGAGATTACTTGATTTTATGTTTTAAATATATCATTCTTACGGTGAATAATATTCTGTGAATAAGAGATTATATGAGCAAGAGAGGAAGCAGGGAGACCAGCTGAGTATTGAAATGGTACAGGGTATAAATTATAACAATAATGATAGCAAACACTTAAACATACTTATAGTATGTCAAGTACTATTCCAAGGACTTTAAATATGGCAACACACTGAGTCCTCGTAAGGACTCTACCATGATTTCATTTGACAGATGAGGTAACTGAGGCAGAGGAAGCTTGAATGGCTTGCCCAGAGCAGGTAAGTAGCAGAACATGAATTCAAATTCAGACAGTTTGTGCTTGCAGCTGGCCCTCAATTATGGTAGCAGCAGTGGAGATAGAGAGACACGAATAGAGTGTTAGTACTCTATTGCTGCTGTGACAAATTACCACAAACTTAGTGGCCTATATCTTATGACTTTATTATCTCAGAATTCTGAAGGTCAGAAGTTTTACTGAGATAAAATCAAAACCTCAGCAGTCTCATGTTCCTTCTTGAAGCTCTAGGGGATAATTCATTTCTTTGCATTTTCTAGCTTCTAGAGGTCAACCTTATTCCTTGACCTGCATCGTTCCATGTCCCTACATCACATAGCCTTTTCTCCTCTCTTCCTCCATTGCCACCTTTATCACCCTTTTCTGTCTCTCTCCCTGATGTAACTCTGATTTTCCTGCCTCTCTCTTATGAGAAACCTTATGGATTACGTTGGTCCTACCCAGAGAATCCAGGATAATCTCCCCATCTCAAGATTCTTAACCACAACCGCAAGGTCCCTTTGCCATGCAATATTCACAGGTTCTGGTGATTAGAACACAGACATCTTTTTTTTCTGGGGCAGAGTAAGGGGGTCATTGTTTAGCCTACCGTGCACAGGTTCAACATGTCTTTTAAAGGTAGTATACACAAAACTTTGCTGATCCTTTGGATGTTGGGATTGAGAGAAGGATTTATGAACCAAGGATGACTTCTGGATTTTTTTTTTTGGCTCAGACAACTGGCTGGATGATGCTACCACATATCAGGATGGACAAAATACTAGGGGAGAATCAGCTTTGTAGGGGTTTAAACTAAACAGAGTTTAGTTTTGTCCATGATGAGTTCGGATTGCCAAGCTGAGATCTCTGGTAGTTGGTTACGAGATAGCCATTGTATATAGAAATTTTGAGTATAGTAGAAAGAACAAAGCTAGAGAAGGGAATTTAGGATTTGACATTTTTATGTTACTTAAAAACCACAGAATGACTTGGGATAATCAGGGGAGAGTATTACTAGAGAAGAGGAGAGACCTAGAGACTGGTCCCTTTGACACTGATCCCTAAAAAGCATTTAGAGGTTAAATAGAGTATGGAGTCAGCAAAGGAGACTGGAAAAAAGGTCAAGAAGGTGAAAGGGAAACCAGGAAAGTGTGGTGATAGATAATCCAAGAGGAGAGTGGATGGAGACTAAGTGTCACCAAAATCTATTCTCTCCTTCTTCCACAGAATTAGACTAGCAGCTGGGAATGTGGCCACCCATCAAAAAGCTGTATTTCCAAACTCCGTTGTACCAAGATGTGACTACATGACTAAATCTTCACAAATGACATATGCCATTTCCAGGCCATATCCTTACCATGTTGCACATGTACTCTCCAATGCTCTTCCCCCAACTTTCGTCATGTAGCCAGGAATAACATACTATGGAATGGTAGAGAAATAAGAAAGATGCGGAGCAGAGCAAACCTCATGTCTGGTCTGTTTTGTGGGAGAGAAATGAACATAACTATTCTTTAAGGCAAGGTATTGTTAAGGCTCTTTTGTCTTTAAGCCATTGTATTGTTTGCCTAGCTATATTTTAGTTAATTCAGATATTGTATCAAATTAAATTAAATTTGGCCCAAAGATGTGTGTTTACTTTGAGTTCCTGTGTAACAAACTGCAACCTAACTTAGTATGTAAATAAATAAGCTGCAAACTAACTTAACAGTATATTATAGTAAATAGCTGAATCCCAGCCAATTGCAGTAGCTGAGTTTCAGTCAATCACAGACTGCCAACTGATCAGACCATGTTCACATGAGGCAAATGCCCAGCTGTAGCCAATCAAGCTGGTTCTGTGCACCACTTTCTCTTTCTGTTTGTAAATACTATCTGCCCATATTGCTGGGTGAATATTTCTGAACCTTTCCTGTTTCAGGATGCAGCCTGATTCATGAATTCTTCTTTATGCAAATAAACTCTGCTAAATTTAATTTTTCTAAGGTGTTTCTTTCTAACAGTTGATGCTAGAAGTGGGGCTTTTCCTAACTAAGCCCATATATATATGCCATCTGCATAGTGGTGAGGCAGCAGGTGGCTTCAACATACTAGAATGCTTATGACCTTTGTAATGCTGTAACAAAACATTTGGTAAACTGTGGCCTGCAACAAATTGTGTACCCTGCACTCACTGAGACTATAGGGTAAAGAGAAACAACCAGATATAGCTAGATTACTGTATTTTTCAAGCTCCTTGCTGCTTTAGAAAAATGTTTCAAAACAGATACAAACTCAGAAAAATAGTCTCCAGAAATTTAGACCCTCTTACGTTTGGAAAAGTTAACTCCTATACCTTAAACAAGAAAGAAGATAGTTGTTTCATGTAACCTTGAAGAAGAATTAGAAACAAAACAACAACAACAAAAAAACCCATTAAGCTCCTCAGGGAGAAACAGGCTAGGTAGGCAAAGAACAGACCAAGAGTGTGGCCTTCCAAACCAGTCCTCTTAGTTCAGAAGACCTAAAAGTAACTGCCATTAAAGTAAGAAAGAAAGCTGCCATTAAAGTAAATAATGAAATGAAGCAAGAATTGGAGCTATGCCCATATAAGAACTCTAGTTAGGTTGCTAACACATGGGACTAACTATGAGCAAAACTATCTTAAGTCTATGAATTTTTTGAAGGGAATTATATTTTTGAAGAAAAAAATTGCTTAAGCTTTAACCAATATACAGGACATCAAAATTGTATAAGCAGAAAGTATGATATGAAAGTTGTACAGTTGCTAACAGAACACGATTCCCACTACCTACTTTAGATATGGTCTTGAAGGATAATGACGCAACAAAAACTTAGCAATGTCACTGGGGATGAAGGACAATGATCAAGAGTTCCTTCTAGGGAGCAGAACTAGTGTCAACTAAGGAACTTCCTCAGCTACCAGAGGAGGGAATTTTCAAAGACCTGTCCAATCAGAATTCCATCATTCCTATGGACCAGTGACTGATGTATTTCCCATTATTCTCTTTTAATTATTTATTAAATTTTTAATTTACAAATAATTTTAGACTCACCAAAAAGTTGCGTGAATATTGAGTTTTCTTACACCTCTCATGTAGCTTCCCCTAAAGTTAATATTTTGCATAACCACAATACAATGATCAAAACTAAGAAGTTAATACTAGCGCAATGGTATTAACTAAATCAGAAACTTTATTTTGGATTTCACTGGTTTTCCCACTAATGTCTTTTTTTTTTCCTGTTTCATCTGTTTCAAGATGTAATCTGGAATTCTATATTGCATTCAGTTGTCACATCTCTTCCGGTCTCTTGACAATCTGTGACAATTCCTCAACCATTGCTTTTCTAGAAAAGAAATTTTCTTCATAAATTTTATGAAGAAAAGAAAAGAAATTTTCTTCATAAATTTTATGAAGAAAAGAAAAGAGATTTTCTTCATAAATTTTCCTCCAGAATTACTCACCAATACCCTTCAAAAGAGCTAAGGACATAAAATACCTTTTCAAGGTCTTTTGATAAAGTTTCTTCTATTTGGGTTTGTCTCATATTTTCTCATGATTAGATTGAAGTTAGCATTTTTGGTAGGAATGTCACAGAAATGATTATGTCTTTCTCTGTGTTGATACTGAGGGCATATGAAATAAATATGTCTCATTAGTGATTATGTTAACTTTGATCACATGGTCAAAGCACTTTCTGATGGATTTCTCTACTGTAAGTTGCTAACTTTTCTTTTGTAATTAATAAATATCTTTGAGATATTGAGAAATACTTTGAGACTATGCAAATATCTTGTTCCTCAAGCTTTTTTCTAATTATTTTAGCATCACTTGGGAGGACTAATGGTGATTTTCATTTCTTCTGTATTTATTAATTGAAGTTCTTCATCAGGAAGAGTTGTCTCTCCTTGCACATTTATTTATTTATTCAATTATTTATTCATATCAAGTAGACTGATATTTATTATATTTTATGGGTTATAATACTGTGATTATTTTGTTGCTCAAATTGTTCTAGCTTGATCATGTGGCACTCTTTTAGATTGCTTCTGGATCCCTCTGACATACCTCTTTCCTTGAGGACCATTTCCTTACTTTCTGACACCATACAATACTCAAGGTTTACCTCTGTATTTTCCCTGCCCAGGCCTGAATTGTACCTCTTCTCCAAGGACTTCTAGTTCCTTTTTGGGGGGAGAATTATGTTTAAAACCAACAGGAAGAGATGTGCTCATTTCTACAAGGGTGTTGTTACTTCTAGGCCCTTGCAGTGCACAAAGATTGGAAATATGCATATGTATACTAATTCAGACACATACATACATCTGCATTTCTGTATCTATTTGTATTTATATTTTAAAAAGCATGAGTTGTTACTGATACCTCTGATTGCAGTTCAACACCACAGTGTTCATTCTAGCTTTCTGCCTTTTCTTATTTGTAACTTCTTTCTCTGACAGTGAGAATCCTAGTTCTCATTATTTACCAAATATTCACATACTTGTTTAACTATAGTACAAACATAAAGTGTTTCAGGATTGCGAATTCATTCCCCTGAGAGAAGAAAATGTACTTACTAGAATTTAGTATTGTACAATTCTTTTAGTATTTAGTCTTATAGCATCCGATCAAAATACTCATTTTCAAAGTAATTCAGGTTAGTCCCTTTCTTCCCTACCCTCTTTAGCAGGGTCACACTATTCATTGGTAATATAGTTACATTCATTTGTTAAGTTTGTAGTCCATATTGGGTCCTCCCACAACGTCCTGGTTGGTTTTAAAAATTTTTTACATATAATAAAATTTGCTCTTTGTAGTATATAGCTCTACAGGTCCTTACAAATATACAGTTACATATCCACTTTTATAATCATCATACAAAACAGCTTCATCAACCCAAATCTCATCTTTACTGATTTTTTTCTAAGCAACCCCTCTCCACATCCCCTACCTCTGAAAACCACTGTCTGTAGAGTTTTGCCTTATCCAGAATGTTATATTAATAGAATCATAAAGCATTTTCTATATCGCATCTTAGGTCTGACTTCTTTCACTTAGCAGAAGGCTGTTTTTTTTTTTTTTTTTTTTTTTAGTGCAAGAGTCTTTTTTTTAGTGCAACGGAGTCTTGCACTGTTGCTGGGCTGGAGTGCAGTGGCGTGATTTCGGCTCACTGCAACCTCTGCCTCCCAGGTTCAAGCGATTCTCCTGCCTCAACCTCCTGAGTAGCTGGGATTACAGGCACCCACCAACACGCCTGGCTAATTTTTTTTTTATTTTTAGTAGAGATGGGATTTCACTGTGTTGGCCAGGCTGGTTTCAAACGCTTGACCTCGTGATCCACCTGCCTCGGTCTCCCAAAGTGCTGGGATTACAGGCATGAACCACTGTGCCCAGCCCCAGAATGCATTTTAAGATTCATTTATGTGGCCATGGGCATCAATACTTTGTTCCCTTTATTGGTGAGTAGTATTCCATGGTATGGAACTTTTTAAATATTAGCCATTCAAATAGACGTGTAGTCATATCTAACTGTGGTTTTAATTTGCATTTCTCTAAAGATTAATGATGCTTATTTTTCACCCACTTCTTTGGTGTAGTGTCTGTTTATATATTTTGTTCATTATTAATTGGGTTGTTTTCTGGTTAAGTTTCGAGAATGCTTTATGCATTCTGGAAACAAACCCTTTGTCAGAAAGATGACTTGAAAATATATTTCTTTCATTCTGTGGCTTGTCTTTTTATTCTCTTAACTGTGTCTTCACAGCATAAAAGTTTTCAACTTTGAAAAAGCCCAAATTATTGTTCTTGTTGTTTTAAATGAATTATACCTTTGTGTCATATATGAAGATGCATTGCCTAACCCAAAGTCAAAAAGTTGTTCTCTTATATTTGCTTCTAGAAATTTTATAATTTTGTGTATTATATTTAGGTCTATGATCATTTTTGAGTTAATTTTTATATAAGATTTAAAGTACCCATAAGGTTCTTTCTTTCACATATAGATGATATGGTAAGCAGAATTCTAACATAGTCCCCTCAAGATTTTCTACCTTAATTCCTGGGACTATGAATATGATGAAATAATACACCCTGATTATGCTACTTTACAAGGTATAAAAGATTATGTGGATGTCATCAAGGTTACTAATGTGTTGATTTTCAGGTTTATCAACAGGGAGGTTATCTGTGTGGGACCAATCTAATAGTCAGGATCTATATTATACAAACAACTGTATGAACTTGGAAGCAGATTTTTTCCCAGAGTCTTCAAACAGGAGTCCAACCAAGCTGACAACCTGGATTTCAACCTGATAAGTTCCTGTGAATATGCGTATCCTTTCACTAATACCATCCTATTTTAATTATTGGATATTCATCTTGCGTTTCTGGGATAAACGCTGCTTGGTTAAGATACATTAACCTTTTTATATTGCTGGACTTGATTCGCTAATTATTTGGTTGAAGATTTTGTGTCTATGTGCATGAAGGATATTGGCCTGTAGTAAGTCTTACAGCAAGTCTTGAAATGGAATAGATTCCTTTAATGTTGTTCTTTTTCAAATGTGCTTTTGCTATTCTAGTTTATTTGCCTTTCTATATACCTTTTAGAGCCAGCTTGACAATATTTACAAAAAAACCTGCTGAGATTGCATTGAATGTATAGATTTAATTGGGAGAGAAGTGAGAGCACAGTAATATCGAGCCTTCCAATTTATCAACAAGTTCTATCTCTCCATTTATTTAGATATAATTTGCTTTTTTGATTAGTGCTTAGTACTTTTTAGCATTTAGATCTTGTACATTTTCAATAAATTTATGCCTAAGGATTTAATTTTTTGGGTGCTGTTGTAAATAGTACTTTTATCTTATTTTTTTTTTCAAATTCCCACTATTTGCTGTTAGTATCTAGAAATACAGCTGATTTTTGTGTATTGACCTTGTTTTCTGCAATCTTGATAAACTCACTTGTTACTTCATTACTTTTTTTGTGGATTCCTGAAATTCTCTATGTCCACAATTATGTTATCTGGGAACAGAGAGTGATTTTTCAAATATGTATACACTGTATTTTTATTGCATTATTACACTGGTTAGGACATACTGTATGATGCTAAATAGTTTCAGTGAAAGAGGACATCCAGACTCTCGCCAGAAAGTTTGATGTTAGCTGCAAGGTTTGTGTGTGTGTGCCTTTTATCAGGTTAAAGACATTCTCTTTTATTCCTAGTTTGCTGATCTTTAAAAATCATTAACGTGTTCATTTTTTTCCCAAATGCCTTTTCTCTCTCTCTATATATATAGACATGATTATATTACTTTTAAAATTTAGTCTGTTAATATAGTGAGTTACATTGATTGATTTTAAAAGTTGAAGCAGTCTTGTATTTTTGCAATAAAGACTATTTGATCATGGCATAGTAACTGTTTTATATATTGCTGGACTTCTAATTTTGCTAAAGTTTTACTGAAGATTTTTGTGTCTATGTTCATGAGAGTGAGGGATATTGGCCTGTACATTTCTTATTTATGTGTTATGTTTTCGGTTTTGATGTTAGGGTAATGACGGCCTCATAAAATGTGTTGAGGAGTGTTTTTTCCCTATTTTTCAGAAGAGATTGTTTATAATTGGTATTATTTCTTCCTTAAATGTTTGATGAATTAACTGGTGAAATCACCCAAGCTTGGAATTTTCTTTGTGTAAAGGTTTTTAACTACAAATTTAATTTCTATAATCGAGGTAGGATTATTCAGGTTATTTTTTTTTCTTGAATGGGTTTTGGTAGTTGGTGTCTGTCAAGGAATCAGTTCATCTCTTCTAAATTGCTGAATTTATAGGCATGTAATTATTTGTAGTATTCGCTTCCCATTCTCTTAATGTCTGGTAGGTCAGGGGTTATATCTGTTATTTCATCCCTGTTGGTAGGTTGGTAGGTTGTGTTATCCACACCCAACAAATTTCTAAATTTTATTACATAGTATTTTAATTACCTTTCAGTTTAAAGTATCTTAAAATTTTCTCAAGAATTCCTCTTTGAAGCATAGGTTGTTTAGAAGTGTGTTCTTTAATTTCCAAGATTTCAGATATCTTTTTCAAATATCTTTGTTTTTGATGCCTATTTTAATTTCTTTATGATTCAAAAATATGCTTTGTATAAATTATATTCTTTTGAATTTGCTAATGTTTGTTTTATGGCCCAGAATATAGTCTGTCTTGCTGAATGTTTTGTGTTCAACTGAAAAAAAAAATGTATCTTTTACTGTTTTAAGTGTTGCATTTTACATAGCTTCAAATCAAAAATCTGTTTAGTGCTTATGCTGCTCAGCATTTTGGTACTGTGAGCTATAAAGACATGTATACCTTTTGGCTAAGGTTACAGTTTGTGGAAGGAGCAAGCACAGTTAGTGAAGGAATACTATAATTTAGAGAAAACGAAAGATGCTCCTCTCAAAACAGGTTCTCTGCTTCAGTGTGACTCTATCAAAGTTTTGTCTGCTCTTCTGGATCTGGTTTTTCCATAACCAGGGATATGTAACCTTAACCTGACACTGAGGCTTGTACTTGGCCTTGGATCAATTCTAACCTAAGGTGACAGTGGGATTTAAGCAATTTTATCCATCACTGATTCTGAGTTTCAGAGTTTCAGGTCTTCTTCACTGCTGTCAGGCATTGCTTCTAGGAGTCCTAAATTCTGATAAAGGTCCACTTTGCTGAGAGTCTGTGATCACAACATACTTCAACAGAACCCCAAATAAATCCTAATGAGATGTCTACCGCAGAGAGTGGACTCTGCAGAAATTGCAATGTCTTGAGTCAAATAATTAACTTGGCAAAGCCTTCTCTGCTCTAAATACTAGCAACATCTCTGAACAGCAGACAGCATTTTAGAGTGATACATCTGGAAAGTTGCAAGCACAAAAATACATCTGTTTCCGTTGTTATAGAAAGATAAACAGGACCAGACTCAAGACACTGTGGGAAAAAAGTTCTTGCCTCAGTCTGCTTACTGTTTACTGCCTTTCTGGAGGAAAAAAATGTCACAGATGTGCCAAATGGTGAGCACAAACTGGTATACAGTGCAGTCATCTCAAATGTTTCCTGTGAAGAATAAAAACAAGACTGCATCAACATGACAGAAAAAATACTCAGCTGATTTTTTATTTATTTATATTTGCCTACATTATATCAAATTCAAAAACATCAAGAAAGTCACATTTAGCTTTGCATTCCGGCTCTTTGAGCCATTTTGTTTAAAAATGGGTTAATTGTCCTTTTTGATGTTAGACTGGTTATAGATCTTTTTAGGATTTTCTAGCTTTCTCATGATAAACTATATGAGGTTGATTAACAATAGATTTATCTAATGCTTTCTTAGCCTTTGATATTTTTAATCCACACGATATCTTGGAAGTAATTTGCTACTTGCTAATTGAAGAAGTATTTACTTTTATTTGCCCAAAAATGACTGGTCTGACTGTTTTTTTGACTGAATTAAGTGAAAGTTTTGGCATGCTGAAGAAGTCAGAAGTGGCCAAACGATCTAGAAGAACAACATCATTTTTTCCTTATGGGGTCAAATTATGAGCTTCTTGTCTCCAAGTGATCTTTTAAATATTGCCAGCCAGAAGCCATCAGATAAATGGAGATACTAGTTCACACTGGACCTTCTTGGAAGAGAGAATGAACCTTCCTCACAGTTACCTCTGCTGGCTTCACATTGGCCAAGTCCAGATTGAGGATCTATTAGTCATGTCTGACAGGAAAGCACACGGTGTATCCTTGGCGTTCGGGGTGATGTATGGGTATCTGATAGGGTGTTTGCTTCCCCTGACAAATCCAGCACCTACTTTCCAACCAGCATCGAATAACCAAGGATCTGTGGGTACAGGAGGAGGGGCTGTTATTCAAGCGCTGGATTTGTGTTAAATCTAGGATCAGTGGGACCTAATGAATCTGCCATTGGAGGCATGCCCCAGTGAGAGGCAGAACTGTTGGCTACCAAGAAAACCACGTGCTGTTCCCCTTGCCTGAACAGCAGGGCTTTGAGCAAATGCCTCATAAAACCCAGGGACAGCTAGAACTGGGGAGGTATGTGTGCTTGAAGGCCCTCATGATCATTTTTCCCCCTTTTAAACTCTGTTCAGTATGTTGACCCCCTGCTTTTCCTTGCCATGGATTCAGAAGAGATGAAAGCCAGTGGGTTTTTCACCAGCAGGGAAAATAAATGAGTACTCAACTTAGAAAAAGGACAGCCTTTCTTAGGTTTTCTGGCACAGCTGCTAGGCATTCGGCATTAAATTGAAAGAGAGTATAAGCGATGCAGAAAATATGATCAAGATCACCCTAGGCAAGCAGGGATTCCTTTAAATACATGGATAGCCTGGTATGAAAGATTTCACTAGGAGGCGAACACTGCTCAACTAGACCCAAATTGTCTGTCCTATGGCCCTGAACCTTTTCTTAATGTACATCCATATATTTACTTATTTGTGGGAAATGCTGAAACCACAGAGTTCCTGTTTGCTCTGTTTCTTAGGCATAAAGTTATTCTGTGGTCAGAGACACCTAAGACCATTAGACACTCACACTACAGATCTGAAGAAGGGCTATTTACCGGAGCTTCCAGGAAAAATATTGACAAGGCAGTAAAAATACTTTCCTTGATTACTCAGCCTTGTATTTTAAACCTAAAATTACAGGAACTTTTCTCTTTTAGTCATTTATTTTTAGCTTCCCTATTTTTCTACCTTTTTGGGTTTTTTGGGCTCACCTTTTAAAAATGGTGTATTTATACTGACTGCAAATCGAGGAATAGCAAACCGTTTAGAATGTTGTCAGTGTTTTCTTCTGATCAGTTTTCAAGCTACTTGGGGACAAGTGAATCTCAGCTTCTGGAGATAAACGGGAAGAGGAAAATTTGTTACACGGCTGAAAGAAACTTCAAAAAGTTATTTAGTGTTGATTTTCAGGAAAGTCACCATGTTAACCATTCCTTAGTTCCTTATCTTTGACCAACGATCGGAAATAGTTACGAATCTGAAAGGGAGAAGTTGAGTTTGACTATCAACATCATACAGAGCGACCTCATTTGATTTCATTATGCTATTCCAGAAACAAGAGATTCACACCATTTGTTCTTCCCTTTCATCTTCACTCTATCAACTGTAACTCTACATGGAATTAGGCTATATATTTATTTGATTATTTATTATTTGTCATTTTCACCAGATTATAAACTACAGGAACCAGGGGGCTTCTCTCTATATCCCTGACTTGTAGAAAAGGGTTGAGCACAGAGGAGGTGCTTAAAAATGCTTTTATTGTTGAATGAATACATCAAAGTTTTGTCAGTTGACCGACATTTTAAAATTTGATCTAGTTACTTGTTTACAACAGTCAATGCTTATTTCTTTTGAATTTCTCATCTACAAAGACTTCCTTTTTCTCCCTGAATGCAGAATATTAGATAGGACTTGTCACAATGTGAGAACATTGCTCACAGAAATGATCAGTGAGGCTGAGTCCTGCCTTCGAGTTCCTCCTGAATAAACCTACATAATTTTCAAAGCGAATGAATGAATCATGCCTACACTGTCAGCTTCTGCTGAGCACTCTCAAGCGTTTAGGTACTATTTTTACCACTTCTGCCTGGGGTCCGCTAAAGTGCTCCTGCTGCTTTGACCTGCCAGTTTGTATTTTATATAACATTGCCACTTTATATCCTGCCGTAAAAATACATACACTTCTGGCTAAACAGCCATTCAGAACACACAGTGAGCTTTGACTAAGATAAAAGAATATTTGGTCACCTGGCAATGACACATGCAGTTGCCTCCTCCTGGAATGGATAACTGATACCCAAGAGAGAAAGATATCTAGTTGGATTAGGAAGAAAAGTATTGCCACTTAGTTTTGGAAACCCTGAAGAAAAACTTGTGCAAAATGAGCCAATGCCTCATTAGCTATTAGGGATTTAGGCACATGGCGGATTACTCACCTAAAACTTGTTTTCTAGATAACAGAATTCTATGTTTGGAAGAGGCCTGAGAGGCCAGACCACCTTCCTAACATTCAGCAAATTTTTGGCTTTCTCCTCTCACTGATAGTCGTTTATGCTTGGAGAGTGCCAAACCCAGGCAACATAATTAGGAAAGTAAATCTACGGATGCAAGAATTTAATGCAAGCTTATAAACTCATTCCAATGATAGGTAGATGTCTGTGCCATCATCATTGTCAAGGATATCTGTCCAACTACTCTTATGCATAGTAGGCATGATAAGGACTTGACAATACTTAAATAGTAATGAGGAATATTTATGGGGCATTTAGGATATGACATATGCTTTTCAAAGTGTTCTAAAGCCTTCTCTGACTTCTTGCCATAATATCTAAGGTAGATGTTCTTATTATCATTCCCACTTATAACACTGGAAGCAAAAATTCAAATAAGTTAATTTTGCTGCCATCACCAAGATTTGAAACCAAAGAGCTTTCTTCAGAACCCACCTAAGGACATTTCCAGTTCTGACAATGACTGAGACGTTGTTTGTATGGCCTGTGAAGTACCTTACCAAAATGACTCATTTTCATTCAGCTTCTAAGATTTGGCTGCTTCTCTATTTTCAAATCCACAAATATTATAATTTCCACGAGAAACCTCAGAGGTCCCATTTCTGGCTCAGCAGAGGGTTAATACACACTCCACCCAAGAGTCTCCCAGTACTGGGCTTCATTCATTTTCCAAAATATAGCATTTTCTGTTTATTAGTCTACTCCACATCGTTAAAGGAAACCCACACATCAACAGTTAGCTGAACCCCAGCCAGGCAGTGTTGCAGTGACGTTGACCTCATCACCCCCTTGAGCTGTTGGACTTGATCAATTCACAGAAGCCAAAGTTCTGTAGTAGAGGCTTCTGACTAAAACAAATGAGGGTGTTTCAGCAGCCTGCTTTCTCAAGGAACCAACTGCTCTCTTCTGAAATGTCTCTTGACATTCATTCATCAAACATTAAAAATAAAAATTTCCAGGAGAAAATGAGTGGAGTTTTTTGAGTTGCCAATTTATTTGACATGCAGATAAAAGTGGTATACATCCTATTACTTCAGGAATGCTGAGGTGAGACTTGGCCCCAGTGCCTCTCCCTCATGCCTCTGCCTGCTGCCATTAGAGCTTCATGCCTTAGAGATCATTTGCGTCTGCCTTGAAACTCAAAATGCAAATGCAGGGGGCTTCTGTCAATTTCTAACATCCTTCTGTGATTCAGTTAATCCTTCGAGGAATTGGGTCATAGAATCAGTAAAGTTTGGTCTGGAGAGAGAAGGGGAGAAAGGAGGAGGCACATTTGGCTCAAAGTAACCAGACTGGTGGATGAGACCTAGGAGAAGTTGGCAAGTGGAGACTTGGGACAGTCAGCACCCCCGAGGAGGACACTTCACACCTGAAGGAAAGGAATCTTAATACCCTGACTTTAGACCACTCCTGGTAGGCTTCCTTCCCGGTCTCAGTCCCCAGCATCCTCAGGGCTAAGTCTACTGGAGTTATGATCTCAAGCATATGAAAATGGAAAGGTGGCAGTGAAACTTTGTTAATTTAAAGAAAAGATAGGTAAAGGGGGTGTTCCCTTATGCTAGGAAAGAGAAGTGCTTATAATGTAGCAGATAGCAAGCACTTATTGTTATGGAATGGGTAGATGACCATTGTGGAACGATTAATGGAATAAAAATGAACTCTATCCATCTTCAAAAGACCCTCTCTTAATTTACATGAACTTTTATTTGTCTATATTTATTTACTGTATTTTTTAGTATTCCTTGAAAAGAGAAAAGATTATCATCCTGCTAAGGGAATAGAAGGAAGTACCTCTTAGAGCCAGAAGAAAGGCCCATTGATCTCCAAAGTATTCTGCTATTTGCAAAATCTGGACAAACGGGAACTCTTTGTCATGTGATTTGGTAATGGCATGGCTGACCTTGCCGAACCAACAGTTCCACACACCAGGTGGTTTCCTGACTAATTGTGATAGAGGAGTTTTTGTTTGATATGTCTAACATACAACATAACTGGCCCATAGTGAATTTTTAATACTTGTGATTTGAATGAATCAATTCGTGGACAATAAGTCCCTTATTTTGGGGCCTATATCTGTGGGGCTGACCAACCTTAAACTTAATTATTTATAACAGGTGGAAGAAATGAATGGCAGAGTGCTGGATATTGTTGGTAAAGATGTCCACCAACAATTCTTCCCATCTCCCAGCATGAATGACAAAGCTCCCATCAAGTGGTAGAGTCTGATGGGCTTATGACTTGTGCTGACCAACTGAATGCAGTGAAAATGATTTTCTGGTGTCTCTGAGCTCAGACCTTGGGAGGACTTACAACTTTTGTTTTCTTCCTTTTGGTAGCTATGTATCACTGAAAAAAGCTTGGGTTAGACTTCCACATGTAAAAAGAGAGAAGCCCAGCCAGCTCCCAGCCATTCCAGCCTCTCCAGCTGAGGTGCCAAATACGTAAGTGTATTATCCTGGGTGTTTCAGGCCTAGCTAAGCTCCTAGCTGAGCGCAGCCACCTGGTTGACTCCAGTTGACACCTCATGGAAAAGGACCCACCTGAGTCCAGCCAAACCACAGCATTGTGAGAAAGAGTAAATTATTGCTCTCTTAAACCCTACATCTAGAGGTAAATTATTAAGTAGTGATAAATAACTGAAACCCGTAGTAACGCAAACTCACTAAGCTCAGAAGCACTTACTTCCCTATGGGGCAGGAGTCTTTAGTGATGCCTCTTGTGCTGTGTATATTTTGTCCCTGTTGCAATTTGTGTCTCCCCTGCAGATCAAATGGCTGCAAGTGTCACCAGGGATTGGGATAACTGTAAAAGCCTTATCACCTGGGATTTAGTTGAGTGGAACCCTGCAGTGGGAAGAGCAAAGAGAAAATATGCCTAAAGAGGCAGGAGTAATTCATAGCAGTAGAGTCTGACTAATAGTTGGCTGTATCAGCATCCTGACTTAACTGAACAAACTAGCCACAGACACTATTAAAAAACAAGGATATATGCATATTATTTTATGATTAAAAAGTGCTTTGGGCCAGGCACGGTGGCTCACGCCTGTAATCCCTGCACTTTGGAGGGCCAAGGCAAGTGGATCACCTGAGGTCAGGAGTTCAAGACCAGCCTGGCCAAAATGGTGAAACCCCATCTCTAGTAAAAATACAAAAACTAGACAGGTGTGGTGGCAGACACCTGTAGTCCCAGCTACTCAGGAGGCTGAGGCAGGAGAATCACTTGAACCTGGGAGGCGGAGGTTGCAGTGAGCCAAGATCATGCCATTGCACTCCAGCCTAGATGTCAAGAGCGAAACTTCATCTCAAAAAAAAAAAAAAAGAAAAAAAAAGTGCTTTGATGTGCCCTGCATCATTTCATGCTCATCTCAAGGCCTCTGATATACTTTTAAAAGATATTCAACTTTTATTGAGATGTATTACATAAAATGAAATTGTCACACTGTAAGTATATCAGTTAAAGACTTTCGACAAAATATATACACTCATGTAACTCCACCTGAGTTGAGATGTAGAACATTTTAATTTTTCCAGAAAGTTACGTCATGTCTTCTTCATTCAATACTCTCCACCACCCAACCCAGGGAAGCACTGATTGAGTTTCTGTCACTATAAGACATTCTTGCCTCTTTTAGATCTATCTATCTTTCTTTCTTTCTTTCTTTCTTTCTTTCTTTCTTTCTTTCTTTCTTTCTTTCTTTCTTTCTTTCTTTCTTTCTTTCTTTCTTTTTCTTTCATTTTTCTTTCTTTCTTTCTTTCATAAGGTCTCTCTGTGTTGTCCAGGCTGGTCTCATACTCCTGGGCTCAAGCAATCCTCCTGCTCCAGTCTCCCAAAGTGCTGGGATTACAAGTGTGAGCCACTGTGCCTAGCTCTATTTTAGAATTTGATAACAGAATGATACCCCATGTCCTCCTTTGCTCCCAGTTTCTTTTATCCAGTGTAATGAATGTAAGATTCATCCATAATGTTGCATCAGTCAGCCCTTCTTTTGAGAAAGGGCTTCTTTCTCTGATTTTACTGAGGTGGAAACTCAAACTCAAACAAGAGGTGGGCAGTTTGTCTGACGGTCTCAGCTCACAAGTAGACCAACTAGGACTCCCACATTGATTTTATGCTTCCTAGATTACTTACCATGATGCAGCTCTTGGTGCTGAACTGAAAGGAAGGGAGCATTCACTCTCACTCTGCCAAACATTAATTGTATGATAGAGGCGTACGGAACACGAGGAAAGAGCGTATTCTGATCATCTGATGCAAGGATCACTCTATGGCTTATAGGATGAGTACCTGATATAGCCAAACCGATCTGAACCCTTTGCCTCGATATTTGAATAAAGAATAGGGTAAAACCTTTTCTGTTATTAAAAGCTGTTAGCTATGATGCTTTGATGCTTAGGACTGGCCAGAAGGCATGTTTCTTGCCTTATGGAGGAAATTTAAATAAAGAAAGAGGTTGACATACAGAGAAAAGCAACCTAAAACGCAGAAAATCCTCACTGTTTGAAACTCTGGTTACATTTGTTTTTTGAGGGCTAGCAGCATTCTTGTCCTTCCAGTGAACTGGTTATTTAACCCTTTATTTGATAATGTGAGATGCTTCATTATCTATGAGTAAATTTCCTCTAAGTTAGTTTGAGTTAGTTTTCTATCACTTGCAATCAAAAGACCCCCGAGTAACACATTTCACTTAAAAGAATTTAACTGGAATTAGTCATTTGCATAATGTTGCCACATCTTGTAAAAGATCCTCAGTTTTCTTAGTAACTCAAGTTAAATATGCTGCATCGGTATTGTGCCGGGAAGAATGAAAGCTGGGTATTTACCTTTTCAAATAATCTTTGTTTCCATTTGGCATATGCAGAGGTTGAAATATTAACAGTGCATCCCAGGAGAAAACCTAGCTCTGTAAGGCCTATGGGTGATAAAACGTATTATATAAATACACTGTGTTCAAGATCAGCAAATTGTATACATTTTGTTCCCACTGGGAGCTACTCATTTTTATGGAAAATCTCCTGGCCCACTATAATAAATGTGAATGAAACTGCTGGGGAATACTTTAATTCTTCTCATATCAAATGTGGGTAGTGAATAATGTCTTATATATTTTAGATCCCGTTTTTGGAAGTGGAAAACTTATATGCAGGAAAGACTGGAGGTAGTTCACTTCCCGTTAAATACAACAAATGCCACAAGCAAAAGTAAGTCCTTCATGTTTCATGCAAATAAAGGCCCAATTTTTTGAGGATCAGTTCCTACTTATGTTATCAGTGGTCCCAAAAGAACTATACAAGAAGCAGAAATTGACCCTTGGTTGAGTTTCTCTTTTTCTTCCTTTTGTTATTTCACTCTTGTTGATTTTAGTGTGTCCTTTGTTTTGCTGCTTTTTCTTCTGTCGTTGTTTCCCTGTTTTTTCTCATTTCCCCAGGGATTCTTGAGAGTAGAGTCCAGTCCTCCACCAGTCCTCCATTCCTCTTCATTATGCTCAATTGTGAACAAGAGGGAATGACCTTGTCACCTTTCCACAAGCAGAAGGAGCAGTCAAGGGTTTCCAGTTTGGATCTCCATGCTCCAGCATGTCAAGATACTCAGAGGGTAAATGAATGAGAAACAGAGGGTAAATGAATTACCGATTTTGATTGTCTTCAAGATGTTAGCTCTTGCACACATGTAGCAATTCTTGATTGCTTAAGAGGTCCCTGGTGTGTTTTTGGCAAGTGAAGACCTTTACATGTGCCTGGCTCTGGGTCAAGTGACATGCAAAGTTCTGGGATTGCTTAAGTACTCATCTGCCTGTGTTTTCTTCCAATTCCTTAGAAAGAAAACTAAAAACAAAGATTAAGAAAGAAAAGGGGTGTTGACCCTGGTGACCAAAATAATTCCTTTTAGATAAATTCCAAGATAAACTTCAAGATTGAAACGATAAGACACTCCTCAATGGAGTACTTGCAGAGAATAAGAACTAACACAGGCTTTCTTTAAAATCAGATTAAAAACCAAAAGTCTGTAACCCTTGGAAATGTGTATGTATGTGTAGGTTTGGTTTCATCTTATGAGCTTAATAGTGATTATTAATGTGACTTTCAAATCTGCCCAGGATGAGGTCCTAAGTGAAACATAATCCTGAATAGAGGCTGCTTTTACTGGATGATATACTAATCCAATTAAGAAGGCATTTATGCATTAAAAGAAATAAACATAACTAGCTGAAAAAATTCAAAAATATAAAAAATTACTGAAAATGTTTTTCATATGTAAATGACCATGCTTCGTATTAGTTACATGTAGCCAAGATAACCAAGATAAGTATCTGAAATTCTAAATGGAGAGAGGAAAGAAAGGAGAACAGAAAGTATCTTGAGGATCCTAGGAAGCCACACCAATCTGCATCTAGGGGGATCCAAGCTTTTCTCTCTTGTCTAACAGGAACCATTCCTGTCTTTCATTTCCTAAGGGTCTCCAAGAAACAGGTACATATCCCACTAGGAGCTGGAAAGCAGAACATGTATTGTGTTCTCTTGGCTTAGGGCATACTGTTCCCTTTGCTCTATAGAAAAAGTGGTTCCTCTTCTCCCTTGCCGTAAGATCATATATGAAATATAGCAACATGCTGTCAAACTCCAAATAAATAAAGGGCAAGAACAGTTATGAAACTTGATGATAGTTTGAAGTGGGATAGTGGATGGACAGTCCTCAGAAGCTGTGAAAGAAACCTCTCTGTCCCCTCCCCTGGTTTAGACCTGGCCACCCTGTCATGTGGTACATGCTCAGGATCTAGTCTTAGAATGAGATAGGATATTCCTATATAAAGTCAACAATCTGAAAAGTATATAAAGAAGAAGGAGGGGATGAGAAAGGGGATGCTTAGGCCACCTACTGCTTTGTGTAAACTAGCTTAATTGGTAATTTTTTTTTCCACTAACACCATTGATATTGAAGAAATGGGGGTGTCTATAGGGGGATTAGTTGCAAGTGTGAGACATAATTTTGATCATGGAGCCCTTCAAGATTGCATGATGTTAAGTGGCTGGTGAAAGGTCCAGATAGGGCTTTGGGCATATGAAGCTCAGGGACAAGAAAAGGCCAACAAGATATAGAAAACATGGAGGAGGGTGATAAATAAAAATACAAAGTGAAGTAGAAGAGTAGCTCAACAAGGGAGAGGAATAAGGATCCATTAAAATCTCAAAGTGCTCTCTCTCTGTTATCCCTATTGTAGATACTATAAAGTTGTTGTTTGTTTCACATGGATTATTAAAAAAAAACTTTCCTATGATACTGAACACTTTAAGGGCTGGACCAGGCCACGTGTTTTATGCTTTCTGTATTCTATCACCTCTCTCAACCCAGTGCCAGGAGGGAGATCCCCCATAAATACTCATTTTTTGAGGGCTTGATTAGAGATGGCTAGAAGACTAAGCTCAAAATGAAAAAGGTGGAAGAAACAGTTTCTCCTTTGCTCTATTTTTTTCCCCCGAGGGAATTTTTCTTCAATGACAATTTGCTGTTGGAGATGTTAAGAAAAAAAAAAAAAAGAAAGAAAGAGGTAAAACTAATTCTCCTTCCCTAGTTCTCTGAGACTCCAAAATCTGTTGCCAGTGCAGGCAAGAAATTCATCAGCTTCTCAGGTAAAATGATTTCTCAGAGCCACTTTGGCCCTCACACTTGCTTGTGGACTCTACTTGTCTCTTGAACCTTTGCCATGGACAAAATCTTAAACTCAGGACAGGACAAGGCGCCCATTGGACTAAGAACGAAACTCTGCCAAAAGGGAGACATTAGGCATGGGACACATGGGGCCACTATTTTCTTCACACTTGATGTTTAATAGGCCACGTGATATTGGTCTGAAGTGTGATGGAAAAGAAGGTCTAGTTCAACATGATAAGGTTCTGAAAATATTGCTCTGACAAATGGTGAAAATTAAGTTTGACACTCGGAAGAATACTGAAGCATCAGATCTGGACAAATAAAATCAGTAGAAGCTGCCCCTGCACCTGACAGTTATGTGAAACTTTCTCATCAGCCACCAAGAGGTTTATGGAGCAGCAAACTTTTCCTGGTGGTGGGGGCGGCAGACTGGAGGGCACCGTGTAAAGGTTTATGGGAGCCATAGAGAAAAATGGTGTTGGAATTTTTTCTTTCTCCCTTTCTCCCCTCCATTGCCCCTTTTTGTTTAGCTTAGCTAGTTCTGAAGTCTGCCATAGAAAAGGCCTTGATTATCAAATGTAATATTCACATAAGATTTTGCTGTTCAGCCTCGCATTGGGGAATATACAGGGCTTCAGTGTTCCTTAATAAATTACCTCTTCGTGTAGCAATTAACCCCCTTCTGTGAAGGTTCAGTGTTTCCTTGGTCCCGTGCCAGTGCTAACAGCTATGGCTTAGCATTCTTTTTAATGGGCTTCATTTACTGCTGAGAGTGGGGAAACATAAAATATTAACACTTAAGCATCTTTTACACTTCTTTGAACGTGAGATTACGTTGAAAATATAACTGACTTTTCATTCTTAAACCTGATATTTGCTTAGAATTCCACTGGACCCATGAAAATGTTTCGGTAAGTGGTTTCTGTTGATTTATTAACTCCCATGAAAGCCTCATGGAAATCCCTTGCCACCAAATATTTAATATGTTTTATGCATGCTTACAAAAGTCTTGTTTATCAATTCTGGCTTTCCCACATTTTTAAGATAATAAATGATTTGGAGTGCAGCATGATGTACTCCTGTTTTTCTCCTTCCAAACTATCTGTTGGGGAAAAGAGGACTCGAACTGATTGACAGGTATAGGGAAAGTTGACTTGGTCTCTCCATTACAAATCTATTTGTTGTTATCTTCACTCAAGTGTGCGTGTGTGTGTGGTTTTTTTTTTGTATTACCTTTCCTGTATTACCTTTTGATGTGAAGATTTAATGAGATGAATAATGTGGAAATATTTGTAATCTGTATATTATTTATTCTTCATTCTTTATATGGTAAATACATGTATGTGTGTGCATGTGTGTGTATATATATATATATATAGACATACAATACAGTTGGCTGTCCACATCCATGAATTCAACCAACTGTAGATAAAAAAAATTTGGAAAAGATAATAATACAACAATAAAAAGTAATACAAATAAAAATATAGTTTAACTATTGACATGGAATTTACATTGCGTTAGGTATTATAAGAATTCTAGAGATGATTTAAAGTATATGGCAAGATGTGTGTATGTTACACACAAGTAGTATGCCATTTTATATAAGGGACTTGAACATCTGTGGATTTTGGTATTCATAGGGATCCTGGAACCAATCCCAGGTGGATTCTGGGGGATGACTGTACATATGTGTATATATATACTACATATACAATATACATGGTATATATGTCTACATAAACACTACATATATAAACACTGTACATGTGTATATATATAGTATATAGACAGTATTTATGCACACACATATAATATACACACTACATATACTATACAGAGAACAACAATTAAGTAACATACATATAAATGTCTATGTCTGTGTATGTACACATATGCAAACACACATATCTATTTTAGTGTCTGCTTCTCAAAACTAGAGTAATAGAGGTGAAACTAATTTCAAGAGTTTTTATGCATCCATCTTATTGTTTCAGATGGTTAAACATCTTAATTCATGGAGATTGATCTATTTTCTTCTTTGTTATATCGAGAGAAAGCTATTACATAGAAATAAACAATTTTAATAACCACGTGATAATTTCTCATAAACTAAATAAATTTAATCTTCTAATATTTGTTTCTTTTCTTTTGCCTTCTTTTTTATCTTTGCATTTCTGCAATAGAATTTACATATTTCATGGTTATTAAATATGTATAGATTGACTGGTGGTGAGCTTTATTCTGGTTCTTCTAAACATTATTTTGTGTACTAATATTGCCTCTGACGTGTCTTCTGATGTTTAGATAATCTGACAGTTTAGACAATTTGCCTTATAAATTAGTTTTATAATTGAATATAAGTTTCTTTCCTTGTAATCATTATTTAATACTGCTGAAAGTGAAAATGAAAACCATGTTGACTCCCTCCCTTTATAAAAATGAGATTCAAGTGTTGCTTAAATTTTAAATATATCTACTTTTTTTCTTGCTTGCTATACTAGCACTCTTTTAGAGCTTTCTCCCTAAAATGGGATCATTTTAGCTCTCTAACACTGGGGCTGGCAAACCTTGGACTGTGGCCCAAGTTCACCTCTGCCTGTTTTATACATAAAATTTTATTGGTGCACAACCACACCCATTCATTTATGCATTGTCTATGGCTGTGTTCATGCCACAACAGCAGAGTTAAATAATTGTGACAGAGACTCTATCACTCGCGATGCTGAAAATAGTTACTGTCTAGTCTTTAGAGGAAATGTTTGCCAATATCTGCACAGAGATGGACATTTAGCAGCATTAGTGATGCTGCTATGAAAACAAGCCTTCATATCCTTGTTTAATATATTGTTAGGTATCTTAATAAACTCATCCATTTAGTAATAACTATATTAATTTAATCTCTATTAATAAATTATTATGATACATTTATCCACTAATAAATGCATCCAATTCAGGGACAGTTTCAATATACATTTGAATATTTCATATTATACATGTTTACATTTAATTGCTTGTGTACAAGATAATTATCTTTTCTAGACCTGAAATCTGCCAAAAGTTTTTCAAAATCTGAGTTCTATTGCCTTTTTTTTGGGTTACAGAAATATTGTTTTACATGATAATTAAAATTCTGGCTTTGGGTGTCTGATAGGTCATGATGAAAAGCAAGATCTGCCACTGAATGACTGTTAGTACCTGCTAAGCGCCTAGAAAGGAATACATAAGCTTTGGTATGTCACTTGAACTCTCCAAGCCTTATTTTCTTCATTTATGAAATGGAGAGAATGAGAGTATCCATCTCACAGATTTAATTTGATAATTAATTTAAATAAATGTATATTGTCTGGGCGCAGTGGCTCACACCTGAAATTCCAGCACTTTGAGAGGCCAAGGTGGGTGGATTACTTGAGGTCGGGAGTTCGAGACCAGCCCAGACAAAATGGTGAAACACAGAAATTAGCCAGGCATGGTGGCGGGAGCCTGTAACCCAGCTACTCGGGAGTCTGAAGCAGGAGAACCGCTTGAACCCAGGGGGTAGAGGTTCAAGTGAGCCAAGATAGTGTCACTGCACTCCAGCCTGGGCGACAGAGTGAGACACTGTCTCAAAAATAAATACATAAATAAATAATAAAAATGATATAATGATGTTCACGGATTAAGGCCAGAGCACATGCCATATGCCCCATACATAATTAGTGTGTTTTTCTATGATAAACGAAGTAAATGTACAATAAAAAATAATTACAATAACATTGTAGTTGCCTCTATTCTTCACCTAACATATTCCATATAGTCCATAGTCTTATTCCAAACTCAGTGGCCTTGGCTGCTTCTTTCACTCATAAAGCTCAGCAGTTCATTCTGAGCCATAATGACATGATGTGAGGCAAAACAGAGTTCCTAGTTTATTTATGTTTCTTAATTACTCTCCCTCATTCAGTCTCGCTGTCTCCAAGCACAATTAAAATGCTATGTGCTTCTCTAACATGCCAAACAATTCTTGGTCCCCAACCACACTAGAATCTCAAACTGATGAAATGATTAAGGGAGAGGAAAATCTCAGAGGTGCCCCATGGTGGTATCAAGAATGCTCACATTCATGTGGACACATGGGAATTCGAATGGTGCGATCCACATTCTGACAATGCTGTGTAGCTGAAACACTGTCAGGGCAGATTCTTATTCATCCAGCAGTTTTTGGTGTTTATACTATGCTGGCATTTTTATCTTTTACATAGTTCTTGTAGTATCTGAAACTCTATCATTAGAGAGCCATTTCTCTGAGGATAGTCTTCTCTCTACAAAATAAGCAAGTGCTTTTTTTGTAGCAATACTTTTTCCCAGGTAAAAAATAATTTCTCCTTCCACTAAAGTTGCCACATTTTACTTGCTTTTTCATAGTATGCATTAGATACTACCTTATAGTCATGTGCAGATTAATCTGAATAATTTCCCCATCTAGTCTCCATACTTCTTAAGAGACCTGGGTATGAACTACACATGCCTAACTGTCAGTGTGGTCCAGACACTACCTGCACATAGGCATTTTTCAGCAACTGTTACCAAGATAAAAACTGTTTATTTCCACAAGACCCGATCTCTGAAAAAAAATTTGCTTTAGAAGAATTCTAATACCAGTTAATGAAAGTTATACTATATTGATCAAATAATCCCTTCTGCCATGGATTGAATGTGATATCCCCCTCAAATTCATATGGTGGATCCCTATCCCTCAATGGGATAGTATTTGGAGGTGGGGCCTTTGGGAGGTAATTAAGGTGAGATAAAGTCATGAGGGTGGGGCCTGCATGATGGGACTAATGCTTTTATGAAAAAAGGAAGAGATATGAGATCTTGCTTTCTCTGTCATGGGAGGACACAGCGAGGAGACATCTGTCTGCAAACCAAAAAACAAACCCTCACCTGGAACCAAATGGCAGGCACTTTGATCTTGGACTTCCCAGTCTCTAAACTGTGAGAAATAATTTTTTATTTGTTTAAGCTGCTCAGTTTATTGTATTTTTGTTACAGCAGCCTAAACAGATGAAGACATCATCTTCTGAATGTTTACTTTCCACAAATACTGTTGGGTGGCTAGCCCTGTGCCCATGCCTGGCCCTCTTCTCCTTTGCCCGTTTGCACTTTTAGATCTGCCAAATTATTGCTTGCCTTTGCAGAATTCCTCGAAGCTATGTGTAGCCATGTGACACAGATCTGGGCAATAGAATATAAGAGGAATCTGCTGGGACTTCTGAGGAAGCCTTCAATTTCCTCGCAAAAGGGATAGATGTCCCTAGCACCAGGCTTCCGCCTTCATTTCTGACTTGGACAGGGAACTGATGCCTGGCCCTCTGTTCCATCTTGTAGGGAGATGGCACTCTTCGGTGTTAAGAATGGCGAATGGCTTACAAACTTTGTTCCGTCTGCCTCTTTCTTGACACGTTCCAATCTTGTAATGTAATTTCCATTAACTCATCTATATTAGTGGGTCCTAATAGAAATAGGTTACCTCAGCCTCAAGAGAAATAAAGCTGGCAGGTAAGGTTTGTGGCACTCTGAAAATTACCCTGAGATATATGTGAACTTATATGGGACTTGGAGAATTTGTCTGGGGCCCTGCCTTTTGACATACTTCTGTTAGAATAAAAAATTTAACATCTAATATCCTAAGGACAAAAAAGTCCATATCTTAGGAATTTTGAAATTTCATTTTTTAATTGTGATGTACATATGCATAAAATAAATTTCACCATTTTAGCCATAAAAAAAGTGGTACATGGACAGAGGAGCATGGTTCCTTGACAACACTGTTGAGCTCCTTAACTCACGTTAGTAACCAGGTACCCCAAACTTCATGTGAAATCATACAATGAACCTCCCCCC
>NW_012121932.1:6840619-6854037 GCF_000951035.1 Colobus angolensis palliatus | reverse complement strand
AGATGGAGACTTTTCTGTCGTCCAGGTTGGAGTGCAATGGCATGATTTTGGCTCACTGCAACCTCTGCTTCCTGGGTTCCAGGGATTCTCCTGCCTCAGCCTCCTGAGTAGCTGGGATTATAGGCCCACGCCACCACACCTGGCTAAACATTTTTGTGTTTTTAGTAGAGACAGGGGTTCACCATGTTTGTCAGGCTGGTCTCGAACTCCTGACCTCGAGATCTACCCACCTGGGCCTCCAAAAGTACTGGGATTACAGGCATGAGCCACTGCGCCTGGGCCATTTCTTAAATTAATAACATAAGTCAACATATCTGAGTCTGTTCTCTCTTATATAAGAAACTCTTTGAGGACAGTCTTTTTGAAACTTACTCCCCGCACCTGACTTTGCCTAGCTCCCTGCACCTTATGACCAGGGTGACATTAAACGTGTCTGTAATGGAGAATGAAGAGGAAGAAAATGTTCGAGTTACTAGAATGACCCCTTATTATCCCGTTACATTATTATTTATTTCAAACACTGTATCTTTTTTTCCTAAACACATGTATGACATAAATATTATCTCATTTCTCTTTATCTCCTCCTTGCAGGTACAGGATATTAAAAATAATAATGTTATCCTGAGGTTTACTAGTTTCAAAAAGGAGATTCTTTGTGGTTTACATATTTGGTGGGGCATTTGATATAAGAATATCCCCTAAGTTAAGCCCTGTTCCTTGACATCATAGTTTTCCTACATACCACAGCTAGATTAATCTTCCTAAGGCATTATTTTTATTGTGTCAGAAATGAACCTTGGTTTCTGCTGTCCGTGGTGTAGTTTCTTCTGCAATCTGGCTGCCACTAACTTTCAAGCCTCGTTACTCCTTTACTTGAACTTGAGTACTAAGGTTCAGACAAACTTGGTTGCTAATTATTCTTCCAACGAATTGTGTAATCTTTCATTTGTGAGTTTTTGGTTGTCCTTCACTTTGGAACCCCCTGTCCTCTGCCTCTGTGTCAATCTGGTTTATGCATTATGGTTTAAATTAAAAGCCCTTTCCTCCAAGAGTCCTGTTTTGGTCACATCAGATCTGATATTTTTCTTTTCTAAACTCCTAGGGTATTCCACTTGCACCACTATTGGTTCACTTTTTACTTACTGCCCTTTATTAAGTTATTTGAAAACTGACTTTCATTAAATTAATGTGCATTTATTAACCACCCTCTCTGTGTCAATGGCTGTCCTAGGAAGAAGAAATATTATAAGTGATCTATACTCATGAAGCTCCAGGATATCTCTCCTATTAAATTGTGAACTCACCAGGGCCATAGACAATATCCATTTTGCTTCTGTATTTCCAAAGGACAGTGCTTTGGATGTGGAAAACAATTAATAAACTGTTAAGTAAATCAGTGGCTTTTAACCCTATAAGACTCAATGCCGTCTTCTAGCCAATATTTTGTAATGCCCCTTTTGCTATACTGTAAGAGAGGTAACAAATGGTGTACTCTTTTTACATATAAAATTTTGAAAATATTAATAAAATATCTACACATAAACGTATTGCCTTCAAAAAGGACAAATAAAAGAAAAACATTTTATCACAAAATAACATGCATTTCATTATGTAAGTGCTTAGACATGACTACTTAGAAAATATAGTGAAGTAGTCAGATTCTTGCCCCAACTTCACAATGAATAAGTTTGGGTTTTTCAATAAGAAAGTAAGAAATCATTCCCTACACGAAAAGCAGGAAAATGAAATAGAGCTATGAGTGACACTAAATAAAAAGCAGTGTTTGAATAGGTTATACTAACCCAGATTCATTTGTGTATAATAAAGGAAGGAGAGAAGTAACTTTAATTGAAGTTGGGATAACCTGCCAAGAAAAATTGCAGACCAGCAAAGTGGAGAAAATGAGGAATTAGACTGTCCAACAAATGAGCTGTATCTTACTTGTGAGTGGAGGGTCAAAATAATTCATATGGAATGACCTAGGGCAAAGTAATGACAGAGTAGCACAGAAAACATATCTTCTATTTTAAAATCCTGCCACATGGTGGGGAATACTTTCAGTTTCTGGTATTTATTAAGAATTTGAAGACCAAATATTTTGGCAGGTGGTAGGGAGCAGAGAGTGGATTAGGAAAAAAAAAAGTAATACGTATAGGAGGCTGTAGAAAACTGTTTTACGATATGCTTCTGGGGGCAGTATTAGCAAAAAATTAAAATCCATAGGCAACTCACTGCTGCTTCTGGTTACAACTGAGGACATAGTTCCTGTGGTAAAGAATGCATATCTGTACAAACTAGATGAAACAAATGTTTTCAGGTGTTCGACAATAGCCAGCACAAGACTGTGATGCCTGAGAGAAGAAAGACCAGTAAGATGTGGTTTACAATTTGGAGGCATGTCCTGGAACTATGGCACAGAAAGCAGGAAGCTAAATGAAGCACAGCCATCTTGCTGAGCTGAGGAGACAGAGATCAAAGCCTAGAGATATCAGAGAACCAGAGAGAAAGGAGAGATGAAGAGAAAGTTCCAGAAATCTACATCAAACGTCCCTTTGAATCTAGCATGTAACTCCATGAGACTAGAGAAAAACAACTATGGGGGAAAGAACAAGTACCCAAGAACTAGAAACTGAGCAAGGGTGTCCCATCTTTTGGCTTGAGCAGGGGTGTCCAATCTTTTGGCTTCCCTGGGCCACATTGGGAGAAGAAGAATTGTCTTGGGCCACACATAAAATACACTAACACTAATGAAACCGATGAGCCAAAAAAAAATTGCAAAACAATCTTATAAATGTTCTCAAAAATTTTATGGATTTGCATTGGGCCGCATTTAAAGCTGTTCTGGGCTGCAGGTGGCGCGTGGGCAGCAGGTTGTACAAACTTGTACTCAAGCATGCACAGGGCTGAGAAGTGGGTAGGGTTTGAGTTTAGTCTAGTCACAGTGGAAACATCTCATTAAACTCTTAGAACATTCAGCAGAGACCCTAGAAAAGCCATGTCTTAGGAGTAGTCCCCACATAGTTACTCAAGGCTTGATCTAATAAAGCTTAATAACAAGACTCAAAAGAATCAAACTAATCCTCAAATAATTTAATTGATACTGGAACAAAAATTCAATGATCTCTAAAGAAAGATAACAAAATTTAAAAAATCAGCGATCTAATCAAATCAATCAAAATGTGCTTGACACACAAACAGAAAAAGATGACCCATAATCTGGAGAAAAAAATAATAGAAACAGACTGAAATTGTAGAAATGTTGGAATTAACAAGTATTTAAATAAAAATATACATGTAAAATAGGGATTTAAAAAATGAGAGATGAAAAAACAATATCTGAAAGAAAAAAAATTCACTGGATGGGCTTAATAGCAGAAGAGATACTGGGGGGAATAAAGGTCAGTGAACATTAATACATAACAATAGGAATTTTCCACACTGAAGCATGGAAAGAAAAAGACGGAAAGAAAAAGCAGATTCTCACTTAGCTTTGTGATCACGTAAGAGGTCTAACAAATGTGTAAATTGGGGTCCTAGGAAAAGAGAAGAATTCAAAAAATTTGAAAAACTAATGCTCAAAAGATTCCCTGATGATGAAAACTATAAACACACAGGTCCAAGAAACCTAACATACCCCAAGTAGGACGAACATAAATCCCCATGACATGAGTTTAACTACGTAACAAAAGTGCACATGTACAACTGAACAGAGAATTTTTTTTAAAAAAAGAGGCACATTATAATGAAATTCCTGAAAATAATAAGTGAGAGAAAACAATCTCAAAAGGAGCCAGAGGAAAAAAGACACATTATGTGCCAGGAACAGAGATAACAATTAGCACTGATTTTATCAGAAACAAGATAAGCCAGAAGACAAGGAAGGAAAGAAAAACAAACCTCTGTTAATTAAGAATCCTCAATCAGCAAAAACATCCTTAAAAATGGAGATGATAAAAGACATTTTCACACAATTGAAAGTTGAGGGAATTGTTCCCTAAGTATTACAAGAAATGTTCATGAATATTCTTTAGTCTGAAGGTGAAGGTTACCACTGAGAGACTTGAACAACATGGTAGGACATTGGAATTGGTAAATGTGAGGCAAAGATTAAAGACTTCTCGTTTTTCAATTTCTCCAAATGTTTGTAACTATATAAAGCAAACAAGGTAGTGTGGCATTTGTAATATATGTAGAAGTGAAAAATAAATGGCAATAATATTACAAAGAACAAGGGGAAAATGAAAAATTCCTGCTGTAAGCTTCTTGTGTTACTTGTAAGGTGAGTATAATATTATTTGAAGGCAGACTGTGGTAAGTTGAGATGCACATTTAAATCATATATAATGTTTTAAATGAAAACATAAACTATCTCTGATTCTAACTTTCTAAGATAACAAGTGGTTCAATAAATACTACATTTAGCAAAGAATGGGCAACCCAAACAAAATAAATATGCATTTTTTTGGCAGCACAAATTTCCTATCATTAAGCTATGATACATATACACTGTACATATACAGAATAGAAATAATACGAAAGACTTTAAAAATAAACCTTAAAACAAAAGTATATTTGTTTCATGCGACTCCACCAATTTGATATTTGTTCTGGAATTTGTTCACACTGTTTATATTTGTTATACATTTTTAGACTTCTTTACAGTGACCATTGCAATATATTTATAACAACTGTAGTTTGTAGTAGTTTGTAGTAGCTGTGATGTAGCACTGAAACTCATTCTCCCTAAATAGTAACTTCAAAATGCTCTAATAAGTAATTCAACTTCTTTCTTTAAATAAGTGGGTTTGCAGGAGAAACATGAGTGAATACACACAACAGATAATGCCTTATGGAAAAATAGATAAAAAATAGATGAAGATTATGGAAAAGTCTAAAATTTTAACACTAACAATGAGACACTTGAAAAAGATTCAAGGGAAAGTGACAAAGATTGAACAGAGGCCAAATTTAAAAAATGCAAATGAAGGAGTCCCTGAAGAACCAAATAAAAGCCTAGAAACAGGACAAATCCTAACAGTATAATTCAAGGAACTTTTCCAAAATAGCAACAACAATAATAGCAACTGCATATTGAAAGAATATGTCACATATCTGAGAATATTAAGCCAGACAATCAATACTAGGATGTATTCTAGGGAAATTTTTAGATGTAATAAAGGTGTGATACAAAAGTGACTTTTAACTGTAAAGAGGAGAAGCCAACTGTTATGAACAGGCAAGAACTTCGGATATCTCCATCCCATGACCCCTTCAAGGAAAATATTAAAGAATAAGCATGACATAACCTAAATTACTAGTGATAATCATGACAAGTACTGGTGGTGAGCATTAAATATATAGTTATAGAATTAGAACGAAATGAGGGTTAAAAAGAAGGGATTATAATATGTAATAGCTATACGCCCTGGCAATGTAGACATCAGTCCTTTAAACAGATTAATAGAAAGATTGAATCAATGTTAAATGATGTTAAAACTATTTTCATTAAACATATTGTTCATTAAACATTATATTAAAATTGAAAAAAAATCAAACAAACAAGAAAAGGAGTAGGGTAACTTTGTGATTAGAATGATTAAATTCTTGGGCCCCTGTCCTTTCTTCCTCCCACAGGGAACTCTGTAAATGTTGGCTGACATGCCTTTTTTCCATTTGAAATGAATAGATCATGCGTTAATCACTAATTCATTCAGATAGTTACATTTCATCTTTTGGTAGCATCCATATGAGAGTAATGTATTTCCAAATAGTATTACACTTAACTTCATTCAGCAGCTGGAAAGAAGAATAATGAAAATGTTCAGTGACAAAGATTATTTTAAAGAAATCTAAGTTTCTTGATAATTCCCATAAATATTTCTTTCACATTGATGTGATTGATTTCATTTCCTTGCATCTCAAAATTACCTCATTTAACTTTACAACTATCTCTAAAAATTACAACATTTTTCAGCATTTTAATTTTGGTATTGTATTTGTCACTAATTTATCAATGATGAAATGAAATAATTCTACAACAGTGTCAAATAGTAAGCATAAAATTGATAAGCAGTTCCCTCTGAAGAGCTATCTTATAAGAAAAACTTACTTATTATGTTAGATAAAATTTTCAATATTTTTGTCAATTTGTAGGTTTCTAAATAATAATTCATAGACATCTTAATTTTATTAATTTAAGACTAAACAATATATTGATTTCTGAAATGTTTTACCAAGATTCTTACCTATTAGTCATTGATGAAAAATAGAAGGAACTGCTAAAACATGGTGGTATTTTTTAATTTGTTTACAAAGCGTTTTTGGCAAATCACAGTTGGTCCCATTTTCTATGATACAATCAATGACTGGAAAGGAAATTATTTTTCTGTTTAATATTTTTAAAGAATTCTAACTACTGACATTTTTTTTTGTACTTGATCCGTACTTTTGAAAATATTAGTTTATCTACAACTCTTTTTTTCCTTGCAGATCCTTTGTATATGAGCAGTAAGTCTTCATTATCATACAAGATGCTTTCATATACTTGACATAAAAATTTACTTGTTGCAGTTCATTACATGGCTAATCTTTAAACACTGCCATCAACTCTTCTTGATACAGTAACACTGCTCAAAAGAAAGGTTAAAAAATTATTTGCATTTTTTCCATGATCATTTTACTGAATTCTTGCATAGCTTGTAAAGTTAGCTTTTCTTCAATATTATGTAGCTTACCACACTTTAGCAATCATTTGTATTGCTAAGATTCATCCTTTTTCTGATTAAAAGACTATTTGTGAGTATTCCAGGGACAAGGTCCCTTGGAAATGTGACATACTTTTGACAACTTTATTACGATGTTTCTTTGTAAAATGTTTATTTAATCTTCATGACTTTGTTACTTCATTAGAAAAAACACACTGGGAGAGAAGGCATTTCCATAACTTCTCTTTTATGGGCAAATCTATATAATCCAATTTCAAATTGTCAGCTGAATCTTGTTGCCATTATCTTTTATGTTTGATATTTTGAAACAAGATCTAACGATACATATGTATACATATGTTCAATCATCACGAATGGAACAACTACTAGTATAAATGATAACAAGTATCTTGTATTAGAAACAAAAATCCTATGACCTGAGTTTCTCTTGGTGGCATAATTTTCCAAAATGTTGAGCAAATCTTTGTAAGGTAACAATGTACAGTCTTCTCTTCATTCATACAGTAGCTGCATTTTTGGAAAATTAATATATATACAAACTGTTAAACAGATTACTTAATTTGATTATAAAGGAATTAGGGTCAAGCTTCAGGTAATTGTACCAGTTAAAAGTGTTTTAAATATATATTTTTCTAATCTGAAGCTGTGGAACAATTTTTTGTAGTTTGGTTCTTCCCTGAACATCATAAGGCATCTAGCATCCCTGGTCTCTTCTCACTAAATGCTAGAAACCTCCCAAACTTTGTCTCAACTGAAAAATTATGACCGATTTCTGAAATGTTTCCTGGAGATTTTCCATCGAATGATGCTGGGTAAAAGAATAATTGTGAATTGAATGTGGGTGATCCTTTAGGGTTACATGCTTAGGGTTGCACATTCCAAGCCCTGCCTATAAATGCCGGATGGAGGGAATGAGTGGGAGATGTGATCCAGGCTGTGCTCAGTCCTACCTGGAAGAAGGGGGTAGGCACCAGCTTTTTCTTCTGTAAAAAAGTATCTTCCTCTTGCCAAGAAGTCATCCAGAGGGGCCACTGTTTTCTTATTTTTATGAAGGCACAAAATGTACAAAATGGCCAAGCAGGTGCATCCACATCTAATTAAATATATATGGATAAGAAGTAAGCAAAAAACCTTCCAACTTTTAAAATGGAAAAACTATTTGTCTACAATATTTTCTTTATTTCAACAGCATTGTAATTGTGGGTAAATATGTATTATAGCTTCCCACTGATCATTTGAGAGACATGGAGGGCAGAGGGTGGATGAAATTACATGCAGCCATCTTTTACATGAACTCAGAGCTTCAACTTTTGCTCATTTGTACCATATATCATAGCTGGCTTTCTAGTGAAAACTTAATGCATCATTGACTAATTGTTAATAGTTTTGTTACAGGTTGGGGGTATGCATAGAGATGAATCCTATCTAAATATGCAAATAGGTCATATTTTCTAATCATTCTTTACTGAAAACACTAGACATGTTTATTTTGTTTTACCATGACATTTATGCTGACCTTAGTCTCTTCTATATAATCCTAATTTGCAGCCAGGGTTGAGGGCCTCCTGGCTGGAGTGGTGGCACTGAAGCTGTAGCCTGGAATAGAGAATGGTGTGTATCTGTTGTTTCTTCTAAATAGCACAGTGTAGTGACCTCAGAAAACTGGAAAGAACATGGGTCCAACTCAGGAGTAGCAGCATCACAATAGAAGGAAACTTGACTGAGTAGATCTAGGTGATAAAAAATATTTCTAAAGATTGTTTTCTGAGTCACTATTGCCACTGAAAAATAATGGTAACAAGCCCCAGGAAAAGTTTTATTTGGCCGGAGTCCTCATCCAAGCCCAGTTCTGACACTTCTAGACATTCTTGGTAACTTGGCAATGAAATATCTTCTATTATGGAAAGGCTATGTTCTTGAATACATACTAATTCCTCTCCATGATGTCTAGGGCCAGTTACCACGTGTAGTTGTTGCACCCTATACTGGGCTCCACTTCCTACTGGCTTAGTTCCTCTGCCCCAGTCCTTCCTCTTGCCTGACTCCCACCTGTGGACTGGTAGGTCCTTCCTCAAAGAAACTGCTCAATGCCTCTGCTCTAGACCTCTTTGGACACCATGTCTCTGAGTCACACATGTATGTCTCTTAGCCAGAAAATGCACTAGGGCTGAGCATGGGGGAAAGGGGGTGTAGTTGCAAGTTGCAGTTAAAGAAGGCAAGGGAATGCCCCCTTATCCTAGAGTTTCCTTGCTTTCTGGAGCATTCAGTCAGAAATTCTGGGTCTGTTACATGTTACTAATAGGGGAAATGTATCATGAAGGACTTGAGTGTGCAGGTCAGGTTCTAGAACCAAGCAGGTCTGAATTTGAATCTTAGCTCTTCCACCACCTGTGTGAATGACCCTCCTTAAACTCCAACTACTTCACTCAATGGGGATAATACTAGCTACAATGGGAGTGACTCCCATGCACCCCTTTTTGAAGGTGTCTTAACCCAAATGTGTAGATACTAATCCAAAGGCCCCAGATGTAGTTCAGATGTTGACTTCCTGAACCCTCATGGAGTCTCTTCCAGACAACCTGAAGCCAGTACCTCAGATACCCCTAAGGCAAATGAGAGCAGAACTGGACTCCAGGCTACTTGTTGTGTTAGAGTAAATACTGTGTTAGTTAGAGGAAGCAGGCTACTTGATGTGCAAACAGAACAAATAAAAATATTGGAGAAGAAATGTTCTGTGATTTAAAATTGTCAGAAAATATCTTAATAGCTCAAATTCAGGCAATTCTGGTTTTCATCTAGAGAAAAGGAAAAAAAAATAGACGATGACAAGCACTACTATAGAACAGAGATTATAAGTAGAATTAACATACTTTTGGTTGTTTTTCCCTAGTGGATTTGAATGTAATAATGCTTTATTTTTTGGGTGGGTGGGGCTGGGCATGAGGAGGAGGATGATATTCTCTTTGAAAATGCCCCTTTTAGAAGCATGCCTCTATTTCTTTGTTTGAGAGTGCATGCACAAATGCAAAAACCTAATCAACACATTTATTTTTAGGACAATAATTTCATTGCCATGAGTCTCCTTCTTAGAATAAGGCAGGTTATTTTGCTAATTGTTTGGCACCCTGGCATCACCTGATGCTAATCACCAGACACAGGACACCTCGCAGCTCTTGGCAGCAAGTTAAAGTGATTGAAGGGAGAATTGGCTTGGGTTCTCTCCTCCTCCCGGCCCCCAGGCTTTTGTGTGGTTTGGGGCTGCTTTTATGAGATAGAGAGATTTTCTTTCAGGAAAATAGGGTGAACTGAAAAGTCCTTTGTATCTTCCATAACCTGGGGAGAGGGGTTTCAAATCTCCTTAGTCTGGAAGGCAAGGGTGGCTGAAAGCTAACAAAGAAAACCATTTTAAGCTTGATGAACTGAGAGAAGGGAGACTATTTGAAGTTCTGGAAAAGTCCCAGAAGGTGGCTTTTCTACCTTTTAATATAAATGTGTGACTAGACTCTAAGAGCCAACTTGATCTATGTGCTCTTGGTGGGCACAGGCCTTGAAGGCTGCTACTGTTAACAGCGAAGTGTCATGTGTACCCTCTCTTGAGACTGAGCCAATGATGGGGCCTTATGCTGGACTGGTTTATGCATGTGCTAGAACAACCTTTAGAATCACCTAATTAAACATATTATAATGTCAGCTCACGGTGCAAACACTTTCTCTTAGAAAAATATAATACTTATTCTGGAATGGGAAAAGATTTTTTTTTTTTTTTTTGCATTTAATATCAGCAATTTACTAAGCTTTAGATTTTTTAATTAAAATTCTACCTTTTGTATTTTCCCAAGGTTCTTGATTAATTTTCAAAGTGTAGAAAGAAATCTTGGGCTTCCCACCTCCTACCACCGGCTTCCCGCTTCTTCCTCCACTCTAGTGAAATCATGCAATCCCAGCACTTGGAGGGGAGCTCTCTTTGAACTGCTGCTGCTGAGGCCCTGGGGGTGGAGTTGATTATTTTTGCATGGGGGCATTAAAATGCCAGACATCAATTTCTTGTCTCCTGGTGAAGATATCTATACATTGAAGAGGTGTGCTTCAACCCTTTTCAAAGAATCTTTGCAAGTGCAAATTATGGGAACCCGAGAGAATTAACTATATTTCTTTAAATAAATCCCCTCAAGGTCCATCTGAAGATGGTTGTGGAGATGGTTGTGGTTCTCTAAGAAGCAGTAAATTCTGCCTGGGGGAAATGTTGCACCAATACCCCTCCCCACCCTCATTCTCCAGCAAGTAGCCAGCGGTGTGGGGTGGGGCTGCTGCAGTGATGGCACATATTAGGTAATACCCCCCATTAGACTGCAGATGTGTGAACTAGTTTAAAACTTTTATTAGGGTTTTTATTAGACTCCACTGCAGTCTTAGCCTCTTTACAGTTGCCAACTTAGCCAGTTGCTCACAAGTTATAACAAATTAGGAATACCTAATGCCTAAGCTATTCTTACACTTTGGGGGCAAAATCCCAAACAAATCATAGTCTTCCTTGTGAATCTACTCTCCATTTAAGAAATTGCACTTACAGGCAGAATGGTGCTTGAGCCAGGGTTTTGTTATGGCTTTGTAATAACAGTGTGGTTCAATTCTCCTAAGCACATAAATCCCGGATCCTTTATCATTTTCTGCCTGGCCACGGAATGCCCTCTCTTAAGTCTTTGATGGCCTTCCAAAATCTTTTTTTTTTTCCTCTCTTCTTTTTATTGCACGTATTCCTTAAGTGACCTTAATTCTTCTGTGAGTGCCAGATTGGCGTCTCTGAAAGCTGACATTGGCTTGCAATCCCCAAAAGAGGTACTTATAAAGTAGAAGATCCCCATCCTTCCTCTGTATGGGGGAAGAGCTCAGGAAGAGGAGGACACCTCTCTTACCTAAAGAGGCAAAGCAGCCTGGTCCTTGGCTTCAAAGCTTTTTATTATGTGCCAGTGAAACAAGCTTACCGTACTGTCTAGCTCCCTCATCTGAGAAAGACATTAATCTCCTTCTATTTAGACTGACGTACATAGGAGTGAATAAGTACAACGTAGATTTTTTTCCCCCTTGGAGTTAATAGACATGCATTGAAAAGTGTCCATTCACCAGTCCTCAAACTTCCCAAAAGGTCTCAATCTAGGCACAAAAGTGAGATTATTGGGCACTAATAGCTTCAATGAAACATAATCTTTTGGACAAACTAAACAAGAGAATAGCATAATGTTTAAAATCTGAAAAAAAAATTTGTTGAATCATTAAAATGTTACATTTGAATTTATTAAAAATATCTTTAATTGAATACACAAGGTTGATGTATGAAGATTACCTGCCTTGTCCATAATCCAATATTCAAAGAGATGAACTCAATTTAGTATATCTCTTCATTTTATCTATTTTTGACAGTTTCTGTTTTACTTTTTGCTGCAATATTACTTCCTGTGGTAATGGTTACAAATCAGGGAGTAGGCTAAAAGTTTCTAGAAAAATTATGCAGGTGTTAAATCATGTACACCTAATCTCTTTCTTTTATAGACAAAATTGAGGCTCAGAGAAAAGGAAAATAGTTTACCGGAAAAACCTGGGTACAAATTCTCTATTACATCCTACATGTTTGGCCTTGGGCAAGTTGTTCAGCCTCTTTGTTGCTCCAGCTGTGAAAAAGAAGCAATATTAGCTATAAGGTAAAGCTATGATGCTGATTAAATAAATGATATACAAATTATCTGGCACAGAATAGGTGTTCAGCAAACCACTAGTTGCCTTCCCTTTTCCTAAAGTCTCCATGGAGTTGTTACATAAAACAACATGGAGTTGTTAAATATTTGGGAGCAGAACACAAGAGTTGGCCCTCAATCTTGTGTTCTTCCCATTTCACCATGCTGCTTCCTGCTGAGATTTATAGGGAAAGTACCTTGTCGAATAGGTAGCTGCTGCCTCTCACTTGGGAGTGTGTTGGGGAGATGGTATGAGTGAAAGGTAGATGTGTTACAAATCCTGGCTACCAACATGGCTGAAACTGCAACCACCAACTACAGGAGGGTCACTCATTGTAATAGAAAGGGGCTGTTGGTGGCAGAACTGTGTTTTCAGCATCCACAGCTGACAGTCCCCCTGAAGTTATAGAACTGCGCTGCACACAAGCTCACAGCTGTGAGCGTGACACTGATGATAAAGCAATAATTCTCTCTACCTAATGTGCTTCTAGGTTGCATGGCTGCCTGCCTTACTTAAATAGATTTTGTATAGACTTACATTTGAATGTATTCATTATACTCATAGAAACTGGTGGTGACTTGAGTAAACTCATTCTCCTGGAGAGAGAGCCTGAAATCATTCACTCATCATTTGTTTGTTCCTCAGAAATATCCTGAGCCCTATCGTATGCTTAGGATTTAGCAGTGCACAAAGAAAGATACAAAGAAGGAGTGTACACAACTCTTCAAGTATTTTACAAGTCTGGGGTTTGCTAACAGACCTGGAAACTTAAACAGCAAACCACAGCAACAATTTATTCATTTATTCATTTAATATATATTTATTTAGAAAGAATGCTGACCACCAACAAGGCTTTGGGCTAGGTGAAATGTAGAATAGAAAGATGAATATGATTTCTCTCCTCTTTCTTTCTTTCTTTCTTTCTTTCTTTCTTTCTTTCTTTCTTTCTTTCTTTCTTTCTTT
>NW_012121932.1:6819227-6840519 GCF_000951035.1 Colobus angolensis palliatus | reverse complement strand
TCTTTCTTTCTTTCTTTCTTTCTTTCTTTCTTTCTTTCTTTCTTTCTTTCTTTCTTTCTTTCTTTCTTTCTTTCTTCCTTTCTTTCTCTTTCTTCGTTCTCCTTTTTCTTTGAGGCAGAGTTTTGCTCTTGTTGCCCAGGCTGGAGTGCAATGGCACGATCTTGGCTCACCGCAACCTCTGCCTCCCAGGTTCAAGCGATTCTCCTGCCTCAGCCTCCAGAGTAGCTGGGATCACAGGCATGCACCACTGTGCCTGGATAATTTTATATTTTTAGTAGAGACAGGGTTTCTCCATGTTGGTCAGGCTGGTATCGAACTTCTGACCTCAGGTGATCCACCTTGCTTGGACTCCCAAAGTGCTGGGATTACAGGCATGAGCCATCGTGCCCAGCCCAATATGATTTGTTTCTAAGCAGCATACAGTTAGATGAAGAAAGGACATTAGAGTGTTGAAGACAAACTTTAATACCTAGTACATAATATATGTATAGCATATAAGTATGAATAAGATGTACTAGGTAAATGATGCAAATTATGATAAATAGTCAAATAAATGCAAATAAGTTTGCATTTGGCAAAGCCTCTGTGATCCAATCAGTAACTCTTGATCCCTAAGGTCATTGAATCTTGCCCATCCTGCCTCCACAGTCACTTCTTCCTTCATTCCCTTTTCCTTTCTTGTTTCCACTGTATTTGGCCCTTCTTGTCTTGGTGCAATGAGTGACAGACATTTTCTCAGAAGGAATGATGCTTGGAGGATGAGTGATAATTAACCAGGTAGAAAGGGGAGGGCATTTTAGGGACTGTAAAAGCATGTGCAAGGGTCTGGAGAAAGGGAGGGATCATGGTGTGTATGAAGGACTGAAAGAAAGCAGGACAGTTGGAACAAGGGGCAACATGGGGTGAGATGAGTAGGGGGTGGGTGGGGTGGGGACACAGGGTGTTTTCAGTGAGGCCATGCAGAACTTGTGGGTTATCAGAGATACTTTTGTTTGTATTTGAAGAAGCTCTTAAGAGCATGTCAAATCATCACAGACTATCATGGTTTCAAACTAGAAGGAATCTTAAGTTTCTGTAGTCTAACCTTGACTTTATATCTGTCACTGTGTCTCTATTGAGTAAACTTCTGGCCTATGCTGAAGAAAACAACTTAATTGCTAGGGAACTTGGGAATCCTGTGACTACTCATTCAACCTTTTTGTTGTTATTTCTCCTCTCTTATTTCTAAATTAACCATTTGAAAGTGAACAGTTCAGTGGTGTTTAGTCCATTCACAGCACTGTGCCACCACCACTGCTATCCAGTTCCAAAATATTTCCATCATTCTTAAACCCTTTACCCTTTAAGCAGGTTCTCCCCTTCCCTGCTCTCCACCCCCCCCACCCCAGCTCCTGGCAAAAACCAATCTGCATTCTGTCTCTATAGATGTATCCATTCTGGATCTTTTATGTAAATGGAATCATAGAGCATATGGCCTTTTGTACCTGGTTTCTTTCACTTAGTAGTTTATCTGTGTTGTAGCATGTGTTAGTGTTCCATTTCTTTTTATTGCTGAATAATATTCCATACTCATTCCACTTGGGAATAACTCTGATAAAAACTCATTTGCCTTTCTCCTGCCTCAGTCTCCCAAGCAGCTGGGACTACAGGCGCCCACCACCACACCCGATTAAATTTTTGTATTTTTAGTAGAGATGGGGTTTCACTGTGTTAGCCAGGATGGTCTCGATCTCCTGACCTCCTGATCTGCCCACCTCGGCCTCCCAAAGTGCTGGGATTACAGGCATGAGCCACTGCGCCCAGCTGGCCTTGGTGTTTTTACACCTTCAGAGAAAGGTAAAGGAGTGAAAGTGAGGTAATCACCATATAAGAAGAAATTTATATGTCTGCTGAGTCCCTGTTGGTTATTGTAGCAAGGAATAAGGTAGTTTTTAACTTACAATGACTTATGTTTATACAGTTCCACCATGTGGAACAATTTTTGACAACAATTTTCTGTTTAATATGTGGTATCTTTTGAGTTCCCAAACTTACAATCAGCACCTTTTACTCATTTCCATTAAATATTCTTTGAATGGACATCCTTCCTGAAGTATTTTTAAAAATATAAAAGTAAATTGTTATGGAAAGTAAATCCCTTATGTTTACTGCTTTGGCAAGGCAGTGACTACAGCTTTTCTACCTCCAATAAATCTCTCTGTAAAGTCAGCAGTTACCAAAGGCTACTATGTATAGTGCCTTCTGGAAGAAAGTGACAAACTACTTAAAGTTTGCGTACAAGGAAGAAGAACATGTTTACTTGTTTAGTTCTGGTTTTCATTTTCTCAGATTGTTGACTCATGGAATTTCTTTTTTGGGGAATGTGGATTTTTCGAACCCATTCACTTTATTCTCTACTATTTCAATTATTTGATTTTGTTACACTTTAAGAAGCTTGTGCAAGTAGCCACTTTTTAAGGTTCTTCAAAGAAAACTAACATTTGGCTGTTAGAGACCTCTGTGTGGACTGAGGTGGATGGAGCATGAAGCTCTGATTGGAGGTCCATGACAATGCGTGGGAGAAGGCAAGGGGAGCTGACCACATGGAACAGGTCATCCAGACTTAGCCTCTGCCAGTGTGAAGTTCTTACTCGTGTGGATGATTGATTGGCCTATTAGAATCACTGAATCTGTTTGCCTAAATTTTCCAGTAAGTGAACCCAACCCACAATGCCTAGTTGGTTTCTATCCATGGGCCTTCTATCTGCACAATGTCTTTCTCTCTGTCCAAATACTAAAGGTCAGAGAATCCCTTTGGAACTTTGAAGAGTTTGAACCCCATCAGCCACCCCCAGGTGGAGCTGCACAACTTTAGAGGCCCTGTTTGTGGTCCGCTGTATAGTTTCACACTGAACATCAGACGTGTTTCAGTTTTGATCAATGGTTTTCTATAAACAGAGTCTGCTTTTGTCCAGCTCTTGCAATGGGACTCTTCAAGAATAAAGAATAGGTTGTTGCCTTGGAATTTTTCTGTTATTTAAAGTTTCAGTTGAAGCCCCAAAGCTGAGAGCAGTGAGTTCTAAATATGCACACTCTTAACATAAACTTCCAAGATTTACCATGAGATAGCAAAGCTAGTCCTGAGACCCATATCCTATTAGTTAATTCCAGAATATACAATAGAAGGCAGAAGACAGAGATTTATTAGAGAAGGCTATATTTGGAGGTAATTCACAGAAGAAGAGAATGTTAATGTTGCTCCCTCCACCAAATAAGTCAGAAAGGTCCCAAGAGCAACAGGTGGAGTCATGGGTCAGATACTATTGTGGTACAGGAGTGAAGCATGGTGGAAGATCACTCCAGAGCACCTGAGGTGGGTTCTGTTAGGCTTGGGGATATTTGAGAATTGAGAAAGTTATACCTGCCTTTGCCTGGAAAATTCTGAAGACAGAAGGCTAGCTAAAGTTGCCTGTGATGATAGGAAAGGAGGGCAGACATAGGCCAGTGTAACCAGGACAGACATGATACTTTAATCTGCACTGTTAACATTTTCCATATCACTTTATTGGGTCTAGACCAGGGTTCCTCAACCTTAGCACTGCTGCCATTTGGGGCTGAATAATTCTTTGTTATGGGAGGTTGTTGATATGATTTGGCTGTGTTCCCACCCAAATCTCACCTTGAACTGTAATTATCCCTATGTGTCAAGGGCAGGGCCTGATGGAGATAATTGAATCATGGGGGCAGTTTCCCCCATACTGTGCTCGTGGTAGGGAATAAGTCTCATGAGATTTGATGGTTTTATAAATGGGAGTTCCCCTGTACACGCTGCCTTGCCTGCAGCCATGTAAGATGTGGCTTTGCTTCTCATTCACCTTCTGCCATGATTGTGAAGTCTACCAGCCATGTGAAACGGTGAATCAATTAAACCTCTTTCCTTTATAAATAATCTAGTTTCAGGTATGTCTTTATTAGCAACGTGAGAACAGACTAATACAGCTCTCCTGTGAATTATAGGGTATTTAGCAGCATCCAAGGTCTCTACCCACTAGATACTAGTAGTAATCCCCAGTTGGAAGAACCAAAAATTTATCCAGACATTGCCAAATGTTAGGCATTTGAGGGGTGAACTTCACCTTGGTTGAGAACCAGTGGTGTAGACAATCAACAGAACAAATGAGGTCCTGATTTGTGGTGTTTGCCAGTTTTTGTGTTATTAATGCCTCTACTTTAGCCAATGTCAAGCTATCAATGTGATGCAACTAAAGGCAAAGTTGGAAAGGGAGCTGGACATATTGTTTCCATTATGCCCATAGAATAGATAAAAATAACTTCAAGAGCATAGATGATAGTAAAATGATAATAATTAGGAAGTGTTGAGTTTTGAAACATATATTTTTGTTTTCGATAAAATTTATTTATTTGAAAGTTTATATACTTTAATTTTTAATGATGCCTGTGTTTAACAACTGTTTACAAAATTTCTGAGAATTTAACAGTCTGCTCTCATGTGCCAATGTGACTTGCCTGCAGCACACCACATTTATAGCCAAATTAGGAATGTAGAGAGGTAAGAAGATTTCTTCTCCTTACAGCTTAGGATATAATGTCAAACTGACCCGAATTTGTGAACTAAATAATTATATATGGCATCTATATTCCAAGCATCAGCCATTCCCCAAGGGAGGCTTTCCTCTGGCATATTTAGGAAATTGAGGGGTTGTCTTAGTTCTTTCCCACATTCATCCATTGGACAGTTGACTCTCAGCATTCTACATTCTTCACAGCCATTTCCATTGTCACGGTGAGCCACTGGTTGTTTGCTGTTGTTTCACTCCTGGAAGTCTGGATCTCTTGCCTTCAATGATGTGCCTGCGTCCTGAGCAGTAGAGAGATCAGCAAAGGCCACAATTTCATGTCTAAGCCACAGATGTTAGTTTTGCTCCTCTCCCCTGATATATGCTTCTACTTTCTATCTCTTAAGAAATCATATCCTCTGAAATTTTCTTAATATTAATTTCTTCAGCCCCTTCCCAAGGGAGAAAAGCTCAATTTTGTATTTGCTCTTATCTTAGATGCCTTTTCCCTCTCCATCAACCCCCCTAGTGCAACACAGATAATCCGCAGAAGAATGTGTACAAACTCTGAGACAGCCATTTTAGAGTAACACCAGCAATGGGTGGTATGGGTATACTTCACATCTATAGCTAGCTAGCTAGATATCAGATGAATATATATGAACCCATATACGTAAAGTATATATATTTAGTTACATATCTTGTATATTATACACACACACACACACACACACGCATGCCCTCTTTGTATAGGCATAGAATACCAATATTCTATAGATGTAGCTACTGTTACAGTGAACAGTAGTTATTTCTGTGAATGTGGTCTGGGGTTGTGGTGGAGGAAGACTCATTTTTTTTTTTGGTTTAACATTTTTGGCCGGGCGTGGTGGCTCAAGCCTATAATCCCAGCACTTTGGGAGGCCGAGACGGGCAGATCACGAGGTCAGGAGATCGAGACCATCCTGGCTAACACGGTGAAACCCCGTCTCTATTAAAAAATACAAAAAACTAGCCGGGCGAGGTGGCGGGCGCCTATAGTCCCAGCTACTCGGGAGACTGAGGCAGGAGAATGGCGTAAACCCGGGAGGCGGAGCTTGCAGTGAGCTGAGATCTGGCCACTGCACTCCAGCCTGGGCGACAGAGTGAGACTCCGTTTCAAAAAAAAAAAAAAAATATATTTTTACAAGTTTGTATCTAGTTAGCTAAAACAGGTGCCTACCAGTCTTAATTTCTCCAGTCTTCTTTGAGACCAAGCCCAGAAAGTCCTTCAGCCTCCATGATGATGGGTCTAAGTGAATGAGAGTGTTTGCTGTTGATGAGCACTTTTTTCTTTGGTCCTCTTTCTCTAGCATGATTTCACTGGTTCAGTCATCACACTCCCCAGTCTGCTCTCATGATCTTCCTGCTTCTCTTTATTCTCTGAGAACATTTTGGTAATTGTCCCAGAGAAGCCCTAGTGAGGATTATCGTGATAAAAGTGACATGCTAATGTCATGCTTGTATGGATTTCCTTTAGCAAATGAGCCCCAGCTCCCTTGTGAAACTTTAAGACCATGGTACTCAGAGGGGTAAGGCTCATGAAGTGGAGAGATGACAAGACTTTCGGGGCAGATCTTGTGGAGGCTCTCATTCTCCTCGTGACATTGCTGTGGGAGAAGAAGGAGGCACTCCATGTTGGCTTCAATGAAGAAGGTTACTAAAATTTAATTTTATCTTCTCTCGGGTTAGGTGTATAAGGGTATGTGTACGTAAATGTTTAAAAATTTAAGCTTATTTAGAGTTTGTTTAAACACATAAAAAGTGATTAAAGAAAATTGAGCTCATTTGCAGCAGAAAAATACAAAATTGTCAGTGAGAGAGACTGGTTATTTCATCTAGATTTTCCTAGCTTTAAATATAATGAAAGAAAAACAGACCAACTAATACTACGTTTATTTGAATAGGTGAGCTCAGTGATCAGATGTCAGCTCTCAGAAGTTATCATTCAGCCTAGAAACCCAATTTAATTATTTGCAAGTTATCCTCCTACTATGTTTTGGAAAAAGATGACTATATCAGTTTTACTTATAGCCCCCTTTGAAAATGTAAGTTTTCCTTCTGTTGGTGATTCAAGAGTCCCTTTCTGCTATCATTAATGTCTTTTTTGAGATTTTTAAAGAAAATTTTATTTCAATAGCTTTTGGGTACAAGTAGTTTTTTGTTAGGCTGATGAATTGAGTTTTTTTTTTAATATAGATAAGCAAAATGTCAAAGACTTGATTAAAAATAATTAGAAATTACAAGAGTTTAAAAAATATTTTTCTCAATCTTAATTTAAACCCAACTTTGAAGACCAAGTTGCGGTTTTGGAAAAAACCTAAATCCTTTGAGAGAAACAACCCTATAAAGTATTTTAATGTGAATAATATAAAGTAAAACAGAAAAAAATGAATCTCTAAAATAATATTAGTTTCTATGTTAGTTTTTCTTTAACATCAACCTCTTTTTTGACTGTTTTATTGAAAACTCTACAGACAGTAGCTTATTTTTCCACCGACCTAAGCACCTGAGACTTTTGGCTGATGGTTATAAGACCAGTAAAACTGCCTATAAAATGTAACTTTATAATATAACTTAAACAATGTTTATAGAATGTATTCCAACATTTACTTTTTTCCAAAAGCAAACAACTCAGTGTGTATTCATTATATTACAATGCAAAACAACATTCATGTTTCTGAACAATGATAACACTTGCTCTGTAGTTATATTGTTTACAGTATTTCTGTAGTACCAACGGATAAGTCTGAAAGGAGGGAACGCTGATCTCACTTAGCGTAAAATTTTTCTGAGCCTAACATGAAGGAAATAGAGTAATATTTTATTTGAACATGTTTTTATTAGCTTGATTTTCAAGTGCTATGGTAAAATCATGTTCCTGACTCCATACAGCCCAAGATAATATAGTCAGCCAGTGCACCTGGTATCATCTCACAACCGTGTTCCACTTCAGGGTGTTTGTCCGTAGTAGTATTACTTTCTATCCATTGGGTTTGCTCTTTAACCTCTTTTAATTCTTTCCTCCATATCACCTTCTCAGATGCCCATGATCATTCTATAAAAAATCCTACTCCTGTCATCCAGCACCTCTCATCTCTGTTAACCTAAGTATTGTCCTCTGAAATATTATGTAATACAATTGTTTATTATGTTCTGTATTTTGTCTCTCTCGTCACAGAATATTCATTGTAAAATTCATGATAGAGAGGATTTTGTCTTTTATTTATTTATTTTTTCTTTTTCTTCATTGCGGTATCCCCACTGCCCACACAGTGCTGGTTACGTAGTAGGAGCTAACTAAATATTGTTGTGTAAATGAATAAACAAATGAATGAATGGATATAGGTTACCTTCTCCACACATTTGATGTATTCAGTAGTTAATTTCCCAGAGGTTTTTAAAAAGAAATTTTAGCATTGCATAAAACTAATAGACCTATTGTACCCAACATTGAAACTGAGGGCAGTGAACACTGTGATAATTTTAGAGAAAAATCCCAAAGAAATGGAGCCAGTGACAGAACAGGCAAATTTGCTGAAAATCATAGAATTCTTAACCAGAAAAAATAATGTAGTATTACTCTGCCAAGTATGACAGAACTAGAGTTGTAAGCATTTGACTCATCTAGCAAAAGGAAATTGATGTAGATATTAAAAAAAATGACGATACAGATGTGACTGTTGCTTATCTATCAATATTTCTCAGTAGGTTGTCTCAACTCTTGGCATTTCCATGTCAGGCACTGAAATGTGTTTTGGGTACTGATCTCTTTCCCATGCAATGGAAACCAGGTGGAAAGAGCAACAGCCTCCCACAGTGAATTTGTAATTAGTCAGAGACTTGGAGGAGAAAACAGTATGTGGGCCAACAAAAGGAGGGAAATAGAGACCATGTTTGCCCTTCTCTTTTCTTCCTCTGCACATCTTCTGTCCTCCACCAAGCTCTACTCTTTGTATGGCTCCTCTTCTTATTTGAGTATAAAAGGGGGAAAAAATACTATCTTTGTAGTTTAAAAGGGAGTGTGGTTTTCTTCCTTTACTGAAGACATCTAGTTATTGAGGAAGAAAAGCTGAAATAGGTATTAGGGAAAAAATATTACTAACAGTAAGAAGAAATAAGCAGTGGAAAAGATGGCTAAAGGAAGCAGGAGTGGGAAGTTGACTTTTGGAGATAATCACATCCAACCTGCTAACCCTGAACCACTGGGTTACCTAAGTTGATCTCCTCATATTAGAGCCTCAAATGAATATCTGGAATATACTCATGAAGGGGAAAAATCATTGCAAATTATCACTGGTATGTGCCAAAATGTTACATACATTGCAAAACCATATTGCAATTCCCTCCAACAATTTCTCCACAAGAATAAAGCTGCATCATTATAAGTGATGCCTGGTATGTCCAATGAATATTTTGTTTACATTTGAGCAAATATCCATAACCAAAGATATAATAAAACACATGTAAAAGAGAAATATGTACTAGTTTTTACTGGAAGATAGGACATGAAACACGTGTCTTTTTCTGAACTATATTCATTCTTTTTTTGTCAGGTTTTGGCTGTCCACATACTTACACATCTTCTCCCTTCCTTCCTTCCAGCATCTTTAACTCCACCATCTCCTGCAGAAAAAGACATTAATACTAAAACAATGAGTCTAGTTCAATTCTAAGGATTTCATTCTTAGAATCTGAGATTCTAATGCATCTAATTTACCGTAAGTTTAAAATGTATTGTTGGTTTCTCTAATATGAAAGAACTGGGGGCTACCATACACCATGAGAGAGCACAGTACAAGTGTTCCCACTACATGTAGCTCTCCCTCTCTCTCTCATAAAGTGCCCAATTTGTATAAGATCTGTATGTACATATCTTACCTCTTCTACACTTATAAAACTGGTTTTTGTTATTCTCTTTTATAAAGTAGAAAATCAATTTAGAGACACAAATTTTCCTAGAGTTGCACAGTTCATGCCTGACACAGATTGAATTCAAACTCAAATCTGTCTGACTTCAAAGTCAACATTCATTCAGAAAAGAGAGCTTCTGTGTGACATGGATCTCAGACAAGCAAGAGTGTGTTAGTCTTGGTGGGTAATGGCAAGGGAAAAAAACTTCCTGTTGTGTGTTTCTAAAACTTCAAATTTCACCCCTTTCACTGATATTGTGAACCCTGCCAAATGCCACCAGCTCACATGCCATTTCTTCCTTTTTTAAGTTTTCACATTTCTATTCTGTTTCTTTTATTCTGCTTTGTGTAAAAATTACTTACTTGCTTTGATGGCTTTTCCCTCACGCCATGGTGTGTACATTGAGGGCAAAGATTGTTATCTTACTCATTTCTCATTCAGTGCAAAGCCTGGTTCTGTGCACATAAGTAAGTGCATAATAAATATTCACAATGAAACAGGAGCTCTGCGTGAGAGGGAGGACCCAGCACTGGAGCACCCCTTAGGTCCTGTGACATATGTACTAGAATTAAAGATAGGTCCTGTGACATATGTACTAGAATTAAAGATAGAAGAAACCATTTTCTTGGCATTGCAGTTTAGTCTGCTCCAGCCAAACATAGAAAGCTGTCATGTGAATATTTTTGAACCTCAAAAACAATTTTGGTTTAAGTCTGGGTGGGGGAGGAGGAGAATGGTGGCTCTTATTTCTCCCACACCAGTCCACCCATCTCATATTAGAACATGTAATTCCAACAGTGCTGACTGTCATAAAATTTGTGAACAGAGTGTCCTCTGAACACTATTTGGTATACACATTGCCTCTTTAAGAAGCTTACTTGTAGCTTATAATTAAATTAAAGAACCAGCAGCTGCTGAAAAAAAGTATAGCCTAGAGGCCACGTTTATGAGTTTCTCAGGCAAGAGGTAGTCATGTCAGAACTACTGTTGTTATGAGTCTGAATGTTTCCAATGAAATCTTTGCACGAATCATTTGCTTAGTACTAGTCATCCAGTCATGCCTCTTGATTTCAGCCCACTATTTCCTCTTGGAACTGGCAAAAACAACTCTACAGAGGAAAACATTTTATAAGAAAAATCATAGCCTTCTGCTTTTTAAACCGTAGATGACCTGGACTCTATGACCAATTCACAGGGGTGCTGCCTCTGGTTCCAATGGCCAGGGAAGAAAGACTACAACAAACATTAAGCCCCTGAAAGCAGAAACTCTGGTTTCTGTTTTCTTTGTTTCCTTAATAAAGGATTTTAATACATTGTAGGTAGGATATCAACTGCCCTGGTTTATACAGGACTGCCCTAGTTTTAGCACTGACAGTCTCATGTCATGGGAAACCCCTCATTCTTGGTCAGACTGGGACAGTTGGTCATCCCTGCATTAGGGGCCTTATCCATGTTGTTAAACATTCTGAGATCAGTTTATGATTTAGAAGGTTTTGAATCATAATACCCAAATCACACATCAGTGGTCAAGTCCCAGTAAATTATATATAAAGAATCATAGAATCTCCAAAGGGTCCTTACATATGTTTTACTCCAGAACTTCCAACCTGGTGCTCCCAGTGGTAGATGTGCTACTAACACATTGTGCTACTAATCCAGGTGTGCTGAGGTATTGATCCCCCAGCCCTGTTTGGGCTGGGTAGAATCTGGGTACCTCCAGCCCTCAGTCACTTTCCCCTAGCCATGAGCTATCTTATCTATCACTTTAGACCAGTGAGTGCTATTAAATAATATCATTTTCCATATGTGGCATAATAAGAAAAAAAGTTGGAAAGTAGTGCTCAGATCTAACCCACTAAGTTTATAGGCAAAACCTAACTTCATTTCTATTAAATACAGGCTGTATGAAGCTGAGGTAAAACTGCGTTCAGTTTATCTTGTGTTCAACTGTCTTCAAGGTGATTTAGATCACTGCCTGGGAAAGCTGATGAATTACAGTGTGAGTGGTAAGTGACAAAACTCAGCAAGCCAAATTTGCATTGAAGGCACATGGCTGGCTAAATGAGGAGAAAAAAATGGCATTTATCTGAATAATATTGATAGAAATTCCCATGTTGCTTCACTGATCTATGTTTTTAGTAAACACATACCATTTAAATCTCAATTACCTTTGAGTTTGAGTTAACCTGATGTTTCATTTCTACTCTTGACTTTGACTTTGGACATATGCAAAGTTATAATTTCAAAAATCAAGATATCCAGAAAGTAAACACAGCTAAGTAAGAATTATAGACTTAAAATCCAAGTTTTCAAGATAAACAAGCATTTACACCTCCTCTTAATTATTTCATAAAGATTTGCTCAAGTTCAAAATGGAGAAAAGATACAGAGTGAAAGGCAATGTGCAAATAAAAGTCTACAGGCTTGAAGGTATTAGAGTTCTAAATTCCCATTCCCCTTGCTAGTCTTCATAGGCAGTGAGTCGAGAAGGGATAGATTCTGTGTATAAAGCTGGGCCTTTGCAGATCCGAACTTTACATTGTGCCAAATTTGAAGCCTGCCCAACCTCTGGCTCTTTGATTGCTTAATACATTAGTGGACTTGTTCCAGTTCCCAGTGGTTGGAGTTCCACATCACACAGTCCCTGTCCCATCTGGTGCTAATTGGCACCCTTGTTGGTAGTTTCCAAAAGCAGAACAGGAAAAATAAAAGGGACTATCTTTCTATCCTTAGAAGTTAGAAGCTTAGTACAAGCAGTCCTCAATTTAAAATGAGCTGTGTACTAAAATATTGTATGTAAATCAGCTGTTTAGAACCCAGAACAAATTTTTAAAATGAAACAAAGTCATGTTTGATGGTTACTTCCCCAGGTCAGCCCAGTTCACAAAAGCCTGTTGGACCCATAATGTACCCAATAAATAGTTTCCGACTTAATAGCATAGAACCATCATCAGTGAACCAAGAAGTAGGAAGAGGTGGTGAAAGCCTCACTACCTTTGGTAGTAGAAGGCCAGGCTGGCTCCTCACTAGTTGAGTGATTTTAGAAAATTCTCAGAACTCCTTTTAGCTCTGAGTTTCTTTAACTGAATGGAGAAAGGTAGATTACAAAAGTTGCTTTTTGTCTTCACTGGGTTATTGTTGCAGGGCTCAGATAAGATAATGCCTATGAAATATCTTAAAAACGACTTTCACCTTCTACTGAAAGAACAGAATCACAGATTCGCCCTGTTACCTTCCTAAACCTTGTCAGCAAGAGGATCAGGGACTACCCACAATCCAAATTCCACGTTGTGGTTCCCATTTTGGGAAAGTGGCTGGGAGGTTAGGAGGCAATGAAGTAGTAAGAACAGAGACTGCTGAGGGGTGGGATCAAGGGATGGCTTCTTTAGGATGGGAAGACCTTTTATTCCATATTAACCCTCAAAGACTATTTCTTGGTACAGGCTGCTCTTTGTTATCTTTTTATTTTCTTCCTAGGACCCCAGGGATTGGCCTGTTGTTTACACTGTCAACACTTCTGGCTTCTGAACAGCACATCTTCCTTCCCAGTGTTATTGAAGACTCAACATCCTTTCTGAGGTTTCATAATGAATTTGGTTACCTGATTATAAGAGAAGGGATATAGAAAGTCAAAAATCTCACCCCTGTATATCATGTGTATATATCTATATCATAGATGAAAAGTAAGACCACACATACATGTTAACTGTACATTTCTGTAATTGAAGGACAATCATGTTTTATCTACACCTGAAAGACGGAGCCGACTCAGGGAATTTAATCTCAGAATTCCTCTGGTGCTGGAGCTATGGAGAGAAGAATAGACTTAAACCTCTGCATGAGGACTGGTGACAGAATAATGAAGTGTCACAGAGGCTGATAAGCATGGGCAACAAGGCAGACTTCTGGAAGAAATGGGAAGGAGAGGCAGCCTGGGATGAGATGATTGCCCTTCCCTGCCCTCCTTACCTTCCTCCCCTTCCCACAAGGAAGGAACTACTCTCCACACCATTATGGCAGCATTTTCTCCAACTGCAGCACTTCACTGACTTCTGACTACTTTCTGTTCTGTCTTCATCTTAGTGATACTCCTTCTGAGCTTCCCCTTGTCTTATCCTGCAAGCTCCTTCCACCACCCTGTACCCTCTTCCATGGTAATACCAAACAATCTTGTCTTTTCCTCTTTCTCCCTCTACATTCTTTTCAACTACCAATAACCTCTCCCTCCTTTCGCCTCACCTCATCCTCAGACTTTTCCCATTAGCCTTCTGCCAGTTCAATTTGAGTTAACATTCATTACTCTATTAGAAACATGATGATGGTTAAAACATAATTGCCAGCAGCAGGGAGCTGACACATTTGTAGATGCCATCAGCATGATACAAAGCAGGGAATGGAGAAGTGGAGTCTAAGGACACAGAGAAGGGAAACATAAATCCAAAAAGTGTGGGTTTTCAGATGGGGTGGGAAGAATTGAGGAGAACATCAAGGAGGTGGTGGCATCTAAGCTGGGCCTCAAAAGGTATATGAGAGTTCAGAGGAGACAACCTTTTAAGTAAAAGGAAGACACCTTAAGAAAATTTCTAACTTGATTATTACACGTGAAAAAGGACCAGAGACCTAGTAAGCCACTGCCACTTCCCAGGAATATGTCCATTATATTTTCACAGGATAAGTGAAAGTGAATCTTTTACTTTTCCTTTGTGGAGACTTCAGACTTCACGTGGAAAGCTCTGATAATGCAGCAGAAAGGGTTGGAGTAGCAGAGACAGCTGGATCATGTAAAGGATGTACTCATATTTTTCTTTTCTCCTTCAATATACAGACACAGGCCCCTAGGAGAAACCCACTAAAGTGAAACTCTTGAGGAAAAATAGCAAATCAAGGGTGTACTCCAGCAACCCAAGCAGCCCTGCAGTCAAGGATACTGGCTCATGCTAATAAATTCTCTGCTAACAACCCCCAGTGGCAAGATTGCAATCATGTGGTTCTATTTAATGAAAATATAAACAGAGGCCATCCCATTCTAATTTAGAAGAAGAGAATAGTTAGAATCTGGGGTTCTCAGGGCAATGACTCAGACTTCTGAGACATTAACTCAAGAGAGAGCCTGTGTTAACATGTACACATTGGGTTGTCTGTTTTGACTTGACTGGTCAAGGAAACAGGCAGGTTAGGTTAAAAAAAGAAAACAACAGGCAGGACAGTCAAGAAACAAACGAATTGTTTGACAGATGATTATTATTTCCGTTTCGGGCTGTCACTTATGTCAAGTAAATCACACCAGTTAAAACAGATGGACGTCATGTTCAATGTCCTCTGAATGGAGTTCTACCCACCCGTCTCATTCATGTAGACACTCCAGGATTCTTATGTGGCTCTTTCTCCTCTACTTACTTCCTCTTATATTTTCATTCCTCACACTGGTTCTTGTTTTTGCTTGCACGCCTCTCTTCTTCATTCCCCACCCCCTCCATGTTTTCTTCATCTATTCCTTAGAGAAAACAAAAAGTTGTGCAAACTTTTTCTGTTCTGAATCTAATTCTAATGGTGTTTCTAATTTTTAAGGCATTATTCCAGAAAGCAAGCCTGGCATTTACATTTCCAAACGAATAGAAATGTGTATCTAAACATATTCACATTGCAGGAAAGAGCATCTTAACCATTCTTACACAAATTCCCCACTTTGTTTTTATTTGTACAGAATGGCTGAAGATTTATTTGCTAACACTTTCTAGAATCAAATGGTCAGGCTTATTTCTCATTTGGTCTCCCTGAGTCCTTATAGTGTCATGCGAAGATCCCTGGGCTGAAAGTCAGAAGATTTCTGTTCTTCCTGTTCCACCACCAGTCAGTGCTTGACTTTCTTTCTTCCGGGTCTCACTCTCATACTTGAACATCAGAGGGCTGGTCTACTTGATTTCTGTCATTGTAACATCTTAGTATTGTGAGTCTCTAAGGCTCCTTGTATAATAAATAATCAACATGGGGCATTTAGACACTATTTCTGTACACATGCCTAATGTTATTTTTGGCTTTGTTATAAACCTAATATTGAACACCAAAGCTAAAGGCTGTCTTTCCTATACTTGCATTGAGAAATGACTAATTGTATAGCCCAGATTTCTCAAGATCTCTCCTTCCTGCAGATATCCATGAGGCATGCTAACATTAAAGACTCAAATGTCACTATCACATGTCCTCTTATGCTGACACAGTTCCCCTCAACCCCTGGAAGTTTTTACCCTACAGAGGATTTTTCCCTGCATTCTCATATGGCCACAGATAAGTTGGATCTTATGTTGTGGGACACAGCTGTTTTTAAGTTGGGGCATGGCTGGTACATTTCTGCTATTCCAGGCTTGACATTTGACTGGGTCAGCCGTCTCCCCATGGCTGCTGCTAATGCTGTGCTGGGTTTAAAAGCCTGCTCCAGATGCTGCCTCTATTTCATTGTCAGGTACCTTGTCTCTGTGACTGATCCACAAGACATGGCCTTTTCTCCTGACTGACCACCCTCAGGCAGTTGGCAACGCATGGCAGACACAGTGCCAGCTCTGCCAGGAATCAGGCTGTGACTTCAGGGCACCAAATCTGTGTGATGATTTATACCCTACGGAAAAGTGGTCAGGGGAGACTTTTTCTTTCTGTTAAGTTCTGCTAGAGGGAATCCCAATGCAGAGTTGCTTATGTCACAAAGTAAAACTGCTTCAGCATTTACTCAGAACTCTCTGCTTCCCATCACACACAGACTAAGCCGAATTGGAATTAAGGTAGGGATGAATCTCAGACTTGCTGTGTCCAGAATCATCTTCCTCATCCCATGACATAGACTTTTTTACTGAGTCAACCTAATCTTTCCTGGATCATTCTCAGGACCAGTTCTCTTCCAGAAACTTTCTCAGTCTTTATGCAGACAAGATTCTGGGTGCTGACACTGCTTTTTTGCCAGATGTCCCCAGACACATCTGAATCACTTTGTCTCAAGCTGGAGTCTTTATCACCATTCCACAAAAAGCTGGGTATAGTTCACATTCTTGACTGTATATTCTGATTCCCCTGGGCATTTATACTCAGCCATCCCACACAGTTCCTCCTCCTGTGTAAGGGTCCTATTACAATTCATCAGCGTGCTTTCCTTTTTTTTTTTTTTTCTTTGAGATGGAGTCTTGCTCTGTCCCCCAGGCGGGAGTGCAGTGGCACCGTCTCGGCTGAATGTAACCTCCGCTTCCCGGGTTCAAGCGATTCTCCTGCCTCAGCCTCCCAAGTAGCTGGGATTACAGGCATGTGCCACCACGCCTTGCTGATTTTTTGTATTTTTCGTACAGACAGGGTGAACCGTGTTAGCCAGGATGACCTCGATCTTCTGATCTCAATCTTCTGACCTCGTGATCTGCCCACCTTGGCTTCCCAAAGTGCTGGGATTACAGGCGTGAGCCACCATGCCCGGACTTCAGCGTGCTTTTTTTTTTAAGGTTTGTTATATTTACATCTGGTTTCTCCTTCTGAATGGTAAGCTCAAAGATAGAATTTGTATTCTTCTGTATGTCCTCTGTTGTGTCTTGCAAAGTGCTGCTCACATATTAAGATTTTGATTGGGACAGAGATATACAAGAATATCACTGGTGCTTTTTAAGCAGTAAATTAATATAAAATTTAAAAAAATCAGAATTCCAAAATGATAGAAAGAAAAATGTACCTCCTGGGGTCACAGTAATTCAATGAGCCCAGGACACTGGGAGATGTCCTCTGCCAGATTCCCATGTAGCCAGTTATTTTAAGTACAGAAAGAAGCTGGCTTTTTAAAAGTACTTTTTTAATTATGGAAAGAAGTTCAGCTTTGAATGACTGGGCTGTGTTTGGTTATTTAATATATAGAATAACTCCCTAGGAAAAAAAATCCTAGGGAGGTAAGTATGAAACAGTGGGGAGATTGTAATTATGAAGAACTCTGAAGGAACTGCAACACTTGGGTTAACTTAATGTTGTGGTTAATTGCAGGTTAGTCAGAAAATCATTATTTCAACACTTTTTGAATAATCCTTACAAAACGCCCTTAGCAAATTCCCATGTTGCAAGCATAGCTATATCTTTCTTTGTTGTCTGAGGATTTTTAGGGCCTTCATGTCAATATTGCAAACACAAATTTTCATTTAAGTGTTAGAGGGCAAGATGGTGCAGGAAATTGGTCTTTGCCTAAATTAACCGTTTTATATTCCCTAGACATTGGTTTAGGTGAGTGTTTGATCTCAGGTTGAATTTTTATAATTGTCTCTTCTTTACTAACCCACTCTTAACATTAAATTTGTAACATTTTATGATTGAAAACTATGCATATAGAAAAATTTGGAAAACTATAGGAAAATATCACCCCAGGTTATTTCCTTCACTCAGACAAAACCACTTTTAACATATTTAGTTTTTTGGGTTTTGTTCCTATGCTTTCAATTTTTTTTTCCTTAAATACTAACATTTCAAAATAGTTTGTATAAGTTTAAGCAACAATGTACAGACTAAAGTAATGTCAGTAAGTGACAAGAACACTGAAGCTTCACAGAAGTGTGAAAAATGTATACTTTTAAAAAAGTCTTTCTCTGCATACATCTTCAGCTTTCATGGCTTGAGATAAATTTTTAACAGTTTCTATTTCCACTTTTTGTAGTTTAAGATGTAACTTCACAGCATTTATGTAGGACTTCAGTTAATAATGATAGGTTGAATATATCTGTTTAGTTCTAATTTCTCTAGAAACCCTCTAAAATGACTGTAAAAGAGATTGAATGTGAATGTCAAGGTTACAATAAATTCTCAAGATCAAACAAAATGATAGCAACCTAAGTTTAGAAGGTGGAATTAGTGGTTTCAACTTGTTTTATACTAAATCTTGGTATCTTTGAGACTAGCCAAGATACCAAGATTTAGTATAATACAAGTTGAAACCACTAATTCCACCTTCTATATTCTGTCCTGTATACAATATGTACTTCTTAAATTGCACTCTATTTGCAAAATAGCTAGTTAGCCTGATGTAAATATCATGAATTCTGGTAGAAGACACAAGTTTCTTGGGTCAGAGACAAAGAACTTTATTACACATGACACAGCAGATAGCAGAGCTTCATATTTGTGTGATTCCCCTTGCCCCTGAAGTCCCCCTGAGAGATGCAGAACAGTCCAGGGAGATGCTGTCCACTTGAAGGTTAGTTTGAGGGATTAAGCTTAGAAAATCCCAATCTTTTATAATAGGTGGCTAGTAAATCTTCCTAACTTTTGCCCTGGTGATAAGCATTCTCTTTATTATCTTGGACAGCAAACAAATCTGTCCATTTCTCCAGAAGAAGACTATCTCTATTTTCCAAGGCTCTTCATTAGACAAATATCCTTGTGCATAAACATGAGATCCATGTAGAATTGTCTAATAATAATGATAAACCACAGGATTCCAATGTTAAGAAGATTAAACTTGTAGTTTGACTGTGTACTATGCAAAAAAAAAAAAAAAAAAAATTCAAGACTGCTTCAAGATAGCAGATTTATGTTACATTTGTGTTCTTCTCAAGTAGCCAATAAAAAATATTACACATATATACATATATATACATATATACATAGACACACATATATAAAATCTGAATATTGTATATATTCCTCATATATACTTTTACACATATAAAATATGCACTATATATGCATATATATACTTGTGTGTGTTCACACTGACACATACACAAACATATATTAGTATTTATATAAGAATAGACACAAAAATCAAAGCAAGATAGATAAGGAGGTTAGTGACCACCAGGTAATAAACATACCTATGAAAGCACATTAGGTAGAGCATGTTGAGGGAAGACAGTGCATGAGAGTCACTGCTCAGCATACGCTACAAGGGAGCTTTAGAGAAATGGCAGTACATATGTTTGAGAGATCAAACTGTTAGAAATGAGGAAGACACAAGAGCATTCCCTAAAGGAGTGCTCATAAGGAATAGTTCCTCCCAATCTCCCTTACCTGGCACAGGCAGCGAGGCTGCCATTGCTAAGGAACTTGAATGAAGTATTTGAAATATGCCTAGTGTAGATGTTGGCATCACAGGTTTAAGTCACTCTCATTACATTCTTACAGAAGAAAGGGCAACAGTCTGAGAGCTTTGCCTTCTTCACTGAAGCAGAGGAAAGCTGACCAGCTGACAGTTCTTCTCTGTCTCCAGCTGGCAGCCAGGAATATTCTCATCCAAAAGACAGACTGAAGGGAAAAGAGACATAGCAGCAGAGGAGATACTTATCAGCCAAGCAGTTATTTCCTAAATATAAATAAACAAGTAAGGATTACTAGGTACATAAAAAAAGTGGCATGAAAGAGAAAGATTTTTTTCAAAAAACATAAAACTTATCATAGAGGAAAAATCAGAAAACAAAAGCAACGTAAAGATAATATAACTTGATTAATTTGAGGTTTCATTGTATTCACAAAGCAAGAGCAAGATATTCTAAAAAAATAAAATCGAAGGATGAGAAAAAACTTTTAAAGAGAAGTGATAGGGTCCCAAAGTTAAAAACAAAAGCTAAAAGTTGATGGAAAATAAAGCTAAGGAAATCACCCAGTAAATAAGCAAAAGAGACAGAAAAAGATTCACAGATGAAGTAATTAGAAATGTAGACAATTTTTAAACTGCAAAAAAAGCCACTAGGAATAATGAGTGAAGCTTACCAGAACACTGACCACTAGGTCAATATAAAAATTCAAGTATCTCTATGCATTAGAGGTAAACAAATGGAAACAAAAAGAAATTTAAATTACCACTTATAAATTACTTATAGCTGTAAAATTAACAAATATCTAGAAAGAAACTTAATACAAATTTTGCAAGACTTCAAAATATACAATATTGCTAAGAGAAAATCCATGTGTCTAAAGTAATTGGAGATTAATAGAAAAATTTGCCATATTTATGGATTAGGAATTCAGTTTTGTTAAAATCTCAAGTCTACCCTAACTGAACTGTAGATTCATGCAATCCTGATCAAATACCAATAAATTTTTTCTTTGTGGAAATTGACAAGCTTTTTCTAAAGTGTATGTGGAAATATAAAACTCATAGAATTGCCAAGACAATTTTGAAAAAAAAAAAAAAGATGAAATTGCAGCACTTAATAAGATTTTAAGATTCATAGTAAAAACAGTAATTAAGGGAGTATGGTATTGGTGCAAGCCTAGACAAGTAGGTAAATTGAACAGTATAGAGAGTCCAGAAAAAGGCCCACACATATATAGTCAGTTGGTTTTCAGCAACACTGGTACTGCAGTTCAGTGGAGAAAGTGGCCTTTTCAATCAAAGAGATGCTAGTGACACCTGTCTCACATCATACACAAAAATTAATGTGCAATGGCTTGTAAATCTAAATATAAAAAATTTTTAAAAATAAAGGTTTTAGATGAAAATAGAGAAGAATATCTTCATGAATTTGGGGGTTAGAAAATATTTCTTAAATAGGCACTAATCATAAATGAAAAGATTGGGAACATGGAGATATTTATTTGTTTGTTTATTTATTTATTTTAGATGGAATCTTGCTCTGTCACCTAGGCTGGAGTGCAATGGCGTGATCTTGGTTCACTGAAACCTCTGCCTCCTGGGTTCAAGTGATTTTCCTGCCTCAGCATCCTGAGTAGCTGGGACTTCCGGCATGCCTACCACCATGCCTGGATAATTTTTGTATTTTTAGTAGAGACAGGGTTTCACCATGTTGGCCACGCTGGTCTCGAATTCCTGACCTCAGGAG
>NW_012121932.1:6799613-6819177 GCF_000951035.1 Colobus angolensis palliatus | reverse complement strand
TTGCTCTGTCACCCAGGCTGGAGTGCAGTGGTGCGAGCTCAGCTCACTGCAAGCTCCACTTCCTGGATTCACGCCATTCTCCCTGCCTCAGCCTCCTAGTCGCCCAGGCTGGAGTGCAGTGGTGCGATCTCAGCTCACTGCAAGCTCCACCTCCTGGATTCATGCCATTCTTCCCGCCTCAGCCTCCTGAGTAGCTGGGACTACAGGTGCCTACCACCATGCCTGGATAATTTTTGTATTTTTAGTAGAGACAGGGTTTCACCATGTTGGCCACGCTGGTCTCGAATTCCTGACCTCAGGAGATCCACCCACCTCTGCCTCCCAAAGTGCTGGGATAACAGGTGTGAGCCCCCATACCTGACTTCTTTATATTTAAACAATTCTATTAATGTAAAAACACCATTAAGAAAAAAGGCAAGCCACAGCATGCAAGAAGACAGTTATAATACATACATCTAAAAACTACTTCTGTCCAGAATATATAGAACCTTCTATAAATCAATGGGAAAATGCATATAACTTAATTTTAAAATGCATTTAAAAACACCTGAGCAAAAATTTCATAAAAGAGGATATCCAAAGGGTCATACACATAGAAAAAATGTCAACATCATTACTCATTAGAAAAATACAAAGCAAATCTATAATGAAATACCATTTACACCGACTGGAATGGCTAAAATTAAAAAGACTGAAAGACTGAGAGTAACTCACATTGGTAAGGTGGTTGAACAACTGGAATTCTCATACAGTATCATAGCAGGAGTGTACGCTGGTACAGTTTGGAAAAACGTTTGACAGTTTCTTATAAAGTTAAACATGGAGCCCCAATAATTTCATTTTTAGATAGATACCTGAAAGAAATAAGTAATATATTCCTCAAAACTCATATGTAAGAATGATCACATTTGCATTTTTCATAATAACTCCAAACTGGAAACATGTCCACCAACAGGAGGTCTAATAATTGTGGAAGATGGAAAATTATACTGCAATTAAAAAAAAAAACTACTGATATTTTAAATCATATAGATGAATCTCGCAGACATTATGTTAAGTGAAAGAAGCCAGACAAATAAGAGTGTATAGTGTATAATTATAAGAAGTTCAAGAATAGACAAAATCAATTGATGATACCTTGAAACAGGATGTTATTGACTTCTGAGATGCTGGAAGCATTCCCTATCTTTATCTGGAGAGTGGTTATGTGAATGTATAAATGTATATACACTTAAGATTAGCGCATTTCATTGTATGTATGGTTAAATAAAATTTAGACAAAACAAGAGACCAATTCAGGTGGTCCTGTCTTAGTCTGCTTTCTGCTGCTATAACAGATTACTACAGACTGTGTAATTTATAAAGAAAATAAATTTATTTTGCTTATGGTTCTGAAGACTGGGATATCCAAGGGCATGAGACTGGCATCTGCTCAGTCATCTGGTGAGGGCCTTATTACTGTGTCATCCCATGAAGGAAAGTGGAAAGACAAGGGAGCATGGGAGACAGAGAGAAAAAAGGGGTGAACTCCTTAGATAACTAACCTACTATTGCGATAACAGCTTTAATCCACTCTTGTCCGATGACTTAATCACCTCTTAGAGGTCTCATCTATTAATGCCACCACACTGGCAATCAAATTTCAGTATAAATTTTGGAGGGGACATTTCAAACCAAAGCAGGTTCCAAACTCACCTACATATGACACCTAAAACATGAATGGTGAAAATAGGGGAAGGGGATTGGTTTTTAATGTCCCAGGAGACTTCCCAGAATATTCAGATTGAAGGGGTTCACTGACTGTTAAGCAAGATGAATTTAAAATCAGAAATATAAAATATTCTCATTAACTTATAATGCATCTAGGATCAAGGCATGTTCATAAAATCTTCTGGACAGGAAAAACAAGCCATATGTAAAGGAATAAGGATCAGATTAATGTCAGATTTCTTATAAACAATTGGATAGTACAGGAAAATGAAGCAATGTTCTCTCAAAGTTCTGAGCCAACATATCAATCAGGTGTGAGAACAAAATAAAATTGTTTTTTCTGACAGTCAAGGGAGGGTAATGTTTACCTTTTAATCATGACTTTTAAGGAAGTTAATTGAAGATATAGTGAAGCAACAGGAGGAAAGAAAAAAAAAAAGGGAGACATGAGGTTCCGAGGATCATGGCTGCAACACAGGACAGCAGAAAAGGGGAGCTGCAAAATGACTGCTACAAAACAGACTCAAAGAGAAAACATGTAGGAGGACGAAAGAAAAAAAAACATGAAATAGATGTCCAAAAAATGAAATGTGTTGGAGAAAGTTGTTATGCAAATAACACACAAATTAAAAGCATAATTGGAAAAATACAATCGAACAGATTCTATTTAAACTCGCTGCAAAAGGACATTTTACTTGGAGTAGTGTAAGGGTCTGCTTTGAGTAATGCTGGACCCACAGGAAAGGAAATATTACGTTAGCACAAAACTTGAGCCGATGGTGAACAAGTTTTGTAAATTCAACTTGTAATATGTACAGAGCAGGAAAGTATTATTTATTGTTGAGGGACACAATGTGAATGTTCACAATCTTGATAATGCAAAAGACAAAATGCACATGACAGAAAGAGGAAGTGAACGAAGACTGGGTAGAGGAGATGGAAAAGTTAGCTAAAATTCCTCGGAGAAGAAAGTTGAGGTACTAATTAAAATAGATGGGAAAAGAAATACAAGTATATTATTTAAAGTCACAAAGGTAAACAATAAAATATTTTAAAATAACAGCATTACCGTCAAACTTTGGATGAGTTAGTGGTAAGGATGGAGAAGTAGAAGTGCACTGGCATGTATAAAGCTGAATTCAAAAAGAAATTAGGTCTAAATTGTTAAAGAGTTAGGATAGCAGTCCAGTGGGAGAGTCCAGTGCAGATTGGGTCAAAAATATTTTACCCCTAGAGTAAGACCAGTGTTGGTGAGAGTGGCTGTTGCTTTTCTCCCTGTAAACTCTTCAGCACTACTTTATTTGACACCATATCCGTGTGTTCTTTTGTTTAAAATTAAAATTAAAATGTAATGTCCATTTGCTATGGGTGCTGCCCCCATCCCCCAGCATTCATTCTCTGCTTCTTTTCAGTAATAATAACCAATTTTCAACCCTCTGCACACAATTCCTAAGCTTTAGGAAGAAGGAAGTTCAGCCGCAGATCCCAAACTGTCTGCTCAATGCTTACGAGAAGGATGGAGCACATGCCCCAGGTGAAACCTATACGACATGTGTCAGAGAACTGTGGCCAGGATGTCTGGGGAAAAGTTTCCTCTTTCTTCTCTGGGAGCTCTCTGGAGAGGGTTGTTTTAAAGCTGGATGTGAACAGCGACTCGTGCAGCCCCAGAAGCCCCTGACAGCTGCGCTGGAATCATAAGGTCTCAAAATGAAGGTGACATTGCAGGAATCAGGGAAGAGAGAAGGCAAAAAAATTTAAAGCCTCTCCTAAGGCGGGCCCTACCACCTGAATATTTAAGTTACTTGGGCCGTTAAATTGTATTTTTAAAGTGCAAGTCAGGTTTTGTTGTTACTAATAACCAAAAGATTTCTGAAAGATGGAAAAAAAAAAAAAAAGAAGAAAAAAGAAACAGAGAATGTTTATGAAACAAATAAGCTAAAATATTTCAAAGAATTTTATAGGTTAGAAAACAGTATCACAGATTTCCCTTTAGTCTTCACAGCATTCTCATGAGAAAGGAAATTGTTATCCAAGTGTTATGAAAGAGAAAACTGAACAGAATGGTCAGGTGACATACTGAAGTCCCTTTGGTTATAAATGACCAGTACTTTTGACTAAGAACCATGCTCTTACCAGAAGACCACACTGCAGGTGTAGATAAATGGACAGTGGAATAGAATAGAGAGCCCAGAAATAAATCCATGCATATGTGGAACTTTAACGAGGGCAGAGGTGGTCTGGCATTTCAGTGGAGAAAAGAGGGATTATTCAATAAAAGGAGCTGGAAAAACTGGTTGTCCATTTGGAAAAAAAATGAATTTGGATCCCACCCTTACACCATACCCATAAATCAACTCCAGATGGATTAGGGACTTAAATGTCAAAAGCAAATTTAAAACACTTAGTAGAAGAATATAGGTGGATATCTTTCCAATCTTGGGGTAGGGAAGGATTTCTTAAACAGGAGCAAAAAGTACAAACCATAAAAGAAAAGATTTATGATTTTTGACTATTAAAAATAAGAAATTCTGTTCATCAGAAGATTTCTTAAAGAAGATGAAAAAGCAAGCTACAATCTGAGAAAAATTCATTTGGAACATGTAATTGAGAAAGGTTTAGTATCAAGCATATGTAAAGACTCAAAATAATAAGGAAAGGCCAAACCACTCGACTGACCAAAAAAAAAAAAAAAAAAAAAATTAACAATAAATACTTTATAGAGGAGAAACAGAAGGAGAAACATATACAGCTAAAAACATATGGAAGGATCTTGAGTCTTATAGCAACACTGAGCAAGTCAATATATAGAATAACAAATCAGTATCATTATCAAAGAGATAATGGATATCTCTTTACACTCAATTTATTGGAAAAATTAAGAATTTAAATTACAGCAAAATTGAAAAGTATATGGATCAACCAGATTCCTTATATAGTGCTGGTATAAATTGGTTAACCACTTGACATTATCTTTTAAAGTTTAATATTCACACACCCTATGACCCAACAATTTTCTACGTGTATATACTAAAGGAAATTATTACATTTGTGCACCTGGATAAACACATAAAAGTGTTCATAAAAGTAGTGTTTACAATAACAAGAGCAGATAGCAAATGACTATCCAGAGGGAAACAAATTGTAATATATCTGGAATAACTTATTGCAATGAAAATAAATGAACTACAGGTATATGTGATAATATGATGCTTAGTGATAGCAGGTTCTCAGATGATCACAGCATGATAGTCTTTATAAGCAATAACATTTTTGAGCAAATATATATTTGCTAAAATTTTCATTTTAAAAAAATGCAAGAAAATAATATAAACACAAAATTCCGCATGTCAGGGTTATGCAGAGGGATAATGGGATGGGGAGGATTGTATAGATAGGTGCAAACATTGCTCATGTTCAAATTCTTGGGTTGGGTAGTTGACTTTTATCACTAACAAAGTAATAAACCAGGGAATACAATGGGTAAATGAAAAAATAAAATAGAGTCATGATTAGACCAGTGATGATAGTATATCATAAATCAAGTCTTCTCATCTTTAAGACGGAATTAGTAAGAGTACTTAGCCCCCTAGCATTGTTATGAAGGTTGAAAACCTTAGAATAATGCCTGGTACATAGTTTTATATTAGTATTTGTGAAAGATGAAAGAGAGAGAGAGAGAGAGAGAGAGAGACGGGGGCGGGGGAAAGAAGTAAAAGAAGGAAGAAATCAAGGAAGGAAATAAATAAATAATTATGAATAATCAAATTCCGTGCACTTGAAGTCCATTATTAAAGCATTAGCCCAATGCAAATAGGTGTCAAAGAGTGCATATTGGAGTGGGCTTAATCAAGGAAAATTCCTGAGAGTGGTAAAGGTTTGAAATAATTTTTTTTTTTAATGTAAAAAGTATTGCTAAAACGTAAACACACCACGATTGGTTTACTAGTTAACAGGTTAAAGTTCCAGCTTCTATTTTCAGAGTGGAACTTAGTTGCCACGATAATAGGAGGTGACATTTGTTTGATTTTCCTCCCTCGAGTTGTGGAAGAATCCTATAAACTCCTCTATAAATAACCAACTAGAGGCCGAAAGGTTTCCTGTAACTTACAATCTAGAGCCAGTAACCTCTGATGGCAGTCTGAGTGGCGGTTGAATCAGCAGGGTGGCAGCAATCACGGGGGAATTCCGCCTCCTCCAAGGAGGCTTGACTGAGCACGAATGGCTTATAGTTTGTTTCCCTCAGTCCCCAGGAGTAGTCCATTAGCCAACAAACATGAAACATTCCACTGGGTACCTTATAGTCCTTGAGCCAGTGAATACAGCTCAGCCCCTCTGGCCAAGGAAAACACTGTCCAGTTGTTACAGCAGAACATACAGAGGACATATTATTTTAACTGAGCAACACATTCCAACTCCCAGCTAGGACCAGTGGACAAGACCACAAACCCTTCATCTGAGCAAAGTGCAGACTTTAATAAATTCGAATGCTTAGCGAAATATATAGTAACTTGTCTGTCTTATTCTGTTTAAGGTGGGATGGCCAGGGAAATATGTGTGTTGGGGACATGAATTAAATTGGTAATAGGGTTTAGGCCACTTACAGAAATGAGTCATTTCTGTAAATAGGTAGGCACTTTGAACTTCTTTGCTGTATCGGCCCCAAAGCTACCAATTACCTTTCATTTCTCTTCCAGCTTCAGTTCCTTTCTCCCCATTGTCAAAGTGCTTCTTGGCTGCCTGTGGGGTTGGCACCAAAAGGATTGAGTGTCAGAGTGGTTGTTTCTTTGCCCAACTCTTGGGTATGTTATTATTTATATTATACCCCAGTTCCACAGATTATAAAGACTGTCCGTTGCTTATAAAAACAAAACAAGGCCGGGCATTGTGGCTCACGCCTGTAATCACACCACTTTGGGAGGCTTAGGCAGGCAGATCACCTGAGGTTGGGAGTTTGAGACCAGCCTGACCAACATGGAGAAACCCCGTCTCTACTAAAAATACAAAATTAGCTGGGCGTGGTGGCGCACGCCTGTAATCCCAGCTACTAGGTAGGCTGAGGCAGGAGAATTGCTTGAACCAGGGAGGCGGAGGTTGTGGTGAGCTGAGATCGTGCCATTGCACTCCAGCCTGGTCAACAAGAGTGAAACTCCATCTCAACAAATAAATAAAAATAAAATAAAACGAACAAACAAAAAACAAAAAACTATCTTAAATCTATATCCTACCATAAATAAAGTTCCAAGTAATAAAAAACACCAAAATAATTTATTTTCACCTTTTTTCTCTTGTAACTGCAGTCTACTTGTTTATTTTTTCCCCCCATTTGAATAAACTTACATTAGGAGCACCAAGAAAAACACAAAGAATAATCTAGTTTCTTTTTGGTCAGACTATGAGAACTGACAATGCTTGGTCAAGTTCAAGGACTTCCACACTCACCAGTTCCATTTGATCCAGGAATACTCTTTCTTTTCTCTGTCCTTTCCAGCAAACCAATTTTGTGGAAAGAGCAACTAATAGTTTACAAATGGAAACTTGTTATTAAAAAAAAAAAATTACAGTATAGGAACAGGTCTTCCCAAGAATCAAAAATAAAGTAGAACATGAGTCAGAGATAAAGTCTTTTCAAATGCATGTACAAAACTGAAAATTCTTGCTTTATTTTTTATTCACAGGATTTTTTCCTTCCTTTTTAGGTTGTGGTCTGGAAAGCATATTGTGATTTGCACAAGAAACACATTCCCATTTGGACTTTTAACAAATTCAACTGTTTTGTGTTCCGTATGAGTAAATTTTAGGTTGTCCATCACTGAAATCCAGTTTAAAAAAAAATAATGGGAGTCGATAATCCAGACAACATTTTCTACTGTATTTGTTGACTTCAGTTGTTGCAAAGTAAAATTCTGGAAAGAGGGCTGGGATATCTCCAGGGGCTTAGTTCAGCATCATCAAAGCCTCTCCTGCTCCCCTTTGCACGTTACAGTATCTGCTTTATCAATCAGTGGGAAATTTATCATGTAGGATTTAAAGGAGATATTTATGGCATCCGTAAGCACAATGACTTTGACTGGTAAGACGTCAGCTATTCCCTTTAGGAGATAAAAGGCCACAGCTGGTGAGATAATAGAACAGGAACTGTTTCAGTATTTCAAAACAGAAGACCTTGTTGAAGAAGAGAGATTTTATATGGTATTTGCTTTAATTTTTTTCGTTCGGTGATGAACAGGTGTGGGAGTCAACTCAGGAAAGCGGCTTAGTTGATTGTGGGACAAGGGAGGGAGGTAAATATTTTTGATGGTTGGGGAAAAACTGAGATTTTCAAACTTCAAACCCAACGTGTAGTCTAAGCCTTTTCTACCTGTGTACACAAAGGAAAGAGGAAACTAAGTCAAGGTAAAACAGGCAGTTGTTGTTTGGATTATTCATTAAGTTATGAAATCCTCCTGGCTATACAAAATAGAAAGCCACAGCTATGTGACAAGTGTTTGATGTGAACATGCAAATGTAGTTTTAAATTCATTATACCTAAGGGAACAAGGTATGTGGGTAAGGGGTTTCTACTATTTCTTGAGCTTACACAGCAGGTCCTTGAATAATGCCATTTAAGTTCAATGTCATTTCCTTATAATGTCGATGAGAAAAAAAAAAAAAAAGGATTCCTAGCTGAAGTCATTGTGTGTGTGGACTTTGCATGTCCTCCCCATGTCTGGTTGCCTCCCAAAACCCACAGCTGTGTCTGTCAGATGAATCAGTGTGTCTCACTGGTCCCAGTGTGAGTGAGTGTTGCTGTGTATGAGTGTGCCCTGACACTCCAATGAGAAGGGTGGCCTGTCTGGGGCTGGTTCCAGCCTGGTACCCCTGAGCTACCAGAATTGGCTCTGGCCACTTGAGCTCCTGAACTTGAATAAGTGGGTAAATTATTATCTTACTTGTTTTTGTTAACCTTTCTTAAATGTGTGTGTAGCCCACATTCCTTTCAAAGTTATTTTGATGTTTATTTCAATATTAGAAGTGTTTGGGTCTTCTTTAGAAGTTTGGTTATTTTGTGTGTGTGTGTGACCAGAAATATGCCGTAACAACTTAACTCTTGTTTAGATCGGTTAGCCTATGGTAAAGCTATTTTTCTTATGTGTGCTTTCACTTAAAGTCTCAGTTTCCAAGAACTTATCGTCAAAGATAAGTAAGGACTTACTGTACTTCTGGGCACACAGTGGGCTAAGCATCTTATATTATCAACTAGAAGATGAAATGAAATACAATATATTGCTAAAATGATCTTGAAAAAGTTATCACATTATAATAAATTATAAGAATTATTAAAATGACTTAGGACATATTAAAACACTGTAAAAAGTAAAGCTTAGTAGATGCATTAGAGGTTATGATTGGCATTGCTAACATTCTTATTATTAAAATCCTTCAGTGCTGGGCACCATTTATTTCTACCCTTATAACCCCATGGACCTGTACTGTATCTTATAAGAAAAGCCACAATAAATATTTGATAAATTGCTGAATAAAAGGTAGGTTGACTTCTTAAAGTACCTGCAAAATACCTCATCCACAAGAGAAAAAGGCAAGATAATAACCTTGCTTCATGAATAAAGTATCAATCATTTAGGTGTTAAATTTTCCATTTGTTCATTTTTTTTTTTTCCAGCAGAAACTCTTGGAGAAATTGCATAGCATTATTTTAAACAATTCCCCTCAGGGGCCTATTAAGTAGGCTTTTCTGCAGACTGGATAGATGTCTTTTACAGCTGGTCGGTGTTTAGTTCTCAATTCTTGACCAGCAAAAGAAAATGACTGGGATGTAGGATATCTGACCTATAGATGGCTCATTCTCTGCATGAGTCAATCTTTGAAGTCTGAAGATAAAAATCACCATTAATCACAAAACTTTCTTATAGTCATAAGGTCAGATATCCCAGGGCCCTTCCAAAATTACCACGTGGACTGGCATAGGGAGAGATCGGCTCAGCTGTGGTCGCTTTTATGACACAGAGCTCCTCTCTGGTTGATGATGTTGAATGAGCAGGAAGGAAGAAAAGAAATAAAAGTCAGCTAACCATGGTTGAGTCAATCCAGCCCACGGCATTCAAAGGCTGGAGGGCCACCTGACACTCCAGAGGCTGCTGGAAATGCAGGGCTGTTTCGTCCTGGGGTGTGTTTCCGTTAGAAGAAATACTGACTTGAATGAAACAAAGAGTCCGTCCCTTGCTTTATTGGACAATGAAAGTTCCCATCATACTGATCAAAGATTGAGGATTTGGGACATGTGGGAATGCATTAATATCTCACCTGTGGCTGAGGCAGATGTGTGTTTCCAAATGCTAATTTCTTTTCCTGCAAAGCCAGGTGTGTAAGGAGAACTAAGGGAAAAGGAAACTGTTTTTTCCTGTGAAAATCTGGATCCAATTCGATCCAATTCAGTTTCAAAAACATTTATTTACTTTGTGTCCCTTAAGTAAATAGAATATTATCCTGAAAACACAAAGGACATAGAAACTGAAGCGAGATAGGCAGTTAAATGGAAAGGAAGGAAGGGAAGAGGGAGAAAAAAAAGAGAGAGACAGGGAGGAAGGAAAGATTGCTGAGTGACCTTTTGTGTTGTGCTGTTTAATAGACACATTATTGCTTTCAGTCCTCAAAGTAGTCTTGGGAGAATGGTGTTGTTTAATCATTTGCCAGATGAGGAAACTTAAACTCAGGGAGGTTGCTACTTGCCCAAGGAGGTAAATATTGTTCATTCAATTTTGCGTTTTGATGTCTGAATTATTTTCTGTATTTTGGAATTGCTCTCATTTTGATTCTTTGCAGTAGAGATGGGACAGGAAACCTCTTGTAATTGGAACAGAAAATACTAGATGATCATTTTCCCCTCTTTCCAGACTCCCTTGAAGCTATGGAAAGGCTCTGATAACCATAGGCATCTTCCCCAGATTTTTCCTCAAAAGTTCCTGAGACGGAATGAGTGGAGAGTATGCTTGTGCTCTCTGGCAGTTTCTCTCTCTCTCTCTCTCTCTCTCTCTCTCTCTCTCTCTCTCTCCTGTAAGAACAGATGATTCCAATGATACTTAGTGGTGGCTGCAGAGTTTTCCTTACGAAAGTGTTTCTGAGTCTTAATTTTGCATTATTTCTAGAAGCTGGGTCTTATGCTTTTGTTTTCTCACCCTTCTAATACTCTATTAGCTATTCAATATCTTTTTCAAAAACACTTCGTTGTAGACTATTTAGCACATGCAAAAATATAGAAAATAGCATAATAAGCCTCCATATACCAATTTCCTTCTTAAACAATTATCAATGCATGGACAACCCTTACCTGGATTATTTCAAACAATTCTCAGGCCTCATATTATTTCATCCGTAAAATGTTAATTCTTTACCTCTAAAATGGAAATATTCTTTTACAAGTGAGCACAGTATCATTATCTTACCTAATGATAGTTCCTTAATGGTACATCTCTGTATTCAGATGTCTCTGATTATCTTATAATTTTGATACATTTATATAATATCTTCAAATCAGCATCAAAATAAGTTCCATACACTAAAATTGGTTGATATGTCATTTAAATTTCTTTTAATGTATAGATTCAATTTTCCTCTTACTCTTTTGTTTTTTAACCACATTGTTTTCCTGTAGAATTTCCCACTGTCAGGATTTGCTAATTGGATCCTTGTGGTTTCATGTATCATGCTTTCCTGTCCCATGTGTTTTCTGCAAATTATTAGTTGGATTTAGAGGCTCCATCACGTTCACCTTGCATTCATTTGGCAAGCCAGCTTCATAAATGGTGCTGTAAGCCTCTATTAGGGCATATAAAATGTCTAATTGTCTCCCTTTTCGTGAAGTCAGCAGTGATTGATGATCACTATCTAGATACACTATATAATTAGGAGTAGCAAAAAGGTGATATTGTATTCTATCATACTCTTTAGATTTGTTACCTGGAATCCTTCCATAAAGAGAAAATTCTTATACATTACTTGGTTGACTTGAAGTATTGGTCACATAGAAAAGTCAGAATAAATGCTTAATCTTTTTTCTTTATTTACCAGTTTTCAAAATAGTTAAATAACTCGCTGGGCAAAAGTAGCCATTTGTTTTTATTTCTATAGCCATCATTAACTAAGAAATTTAAATATATTTTATGTCTTTCAATCTATTGCCATTATCTTTACTGATATTTAAATTGACCCATCTCTGGCCAGTAAGAGTCTCCTCAGGATGGCTCCTGAGTCCTTTCTACACACTTTCAACGGTCTTTGATGTTATCTTTTCTCTGTGGTACATGAAGATCCAGGCTCATTTTGTACATTTCCTTCCCAGACCTGAGGCCAGTCATTTCTTAGTGGTATTTAGGGAATACACATTGATCCTGGGTTGACCGTTGCTTTTAGACATTTTTCAGTGGGCAGAGGTAGTAAATATGTGTTTCTTAAAAAGATGAAATTATGAGGTCATACTAATACTTCAAAGTCAAATTTAAGACTATAGAATTTTTGCTTAATCTAATCTATGTTACAATGTTTTTTTCTTTTTGTAGGCTGAAAATAAGGAATTCCCAATGGATGAATCTTAGAATAACACTTCCAATAGCACTCCCAATAATATGATTACTGAAAAGAGAGAGCGAGAGGGAGAGAGAGTGCGTGTGTGTGTGTGTCTGAATTTCTTAGTATCATTAGGGAAAAACCCACTCAGTATATATATATATGTGTATATATATGTGTGTATATGTATATGTGTGTGTGTGTATGTGTATGTGTGTGTGTGTGTGTGTATATATATATATATATAGAGAGAATCAGTTTTGTCTTCTTAAGACAATTAAAACAGTTTCTCTGTATATGGTTATGCCATAAAGCAATGTCTAGTTGGGTTTACTTCTTTTAGTTTGCTTTTGTCCTTTAGGGATTCCTTTTTTCAAACTTAATTTTGTTATATAATCATGAAAAATATTTGATGATTCCACAAAAGCCACAAGGCCATAAGTTATAATATATATGCTTTCACAACAGCAAGGTTGCTGTGCCAACAGTATATATCCACAATGCCAGACCCTGCTATTTCTTCTTTCACACTAATTCCATTAGGCTGAACAAGCTCTTATGAAATAGCTACTGTTTAGTGTGGCCCAATCCTAGGAGTGTCCATAGTATTCTAACTATTTTGATATATCTAATATTGTGGTTAAAAGATAAGGACTGTGTGTTGCACATTTCCTTGAAAAGAGCTGTTCACAAAGCAAAATATAAACAAGTACTATGGAAGTTTAATTTGTTTTGGAGAGTAGGAATATAAGGGAGTATTCTAGGCTGCTGAGATTGGATAACATATGGAAGGGGCAGGATTTGAACTGGAGTGATTCATGAGGAGGTGTTGAACACGGACACACTGGTTATGAAAAGAGGAGGGCAGCTCTGGTCCTCAAAAACCTTGTAATCTAGTGGGGAGGTTACCAAGAGTTCCATGTTATCTGTGCTCTAATAGAGGTATATGGAAGGGATAAAGGAGGTGTGCAAGAAGGGGACTTCAGTAAATCCAAGGGAAGTCAGAGAAGTACCTATGGAGCAGCGAGGCCCAATCTGAGTCTTGCAGGAGTATGAGTTTGTTAGGTGGGTGTGCCCGATGGACTGGGGATAGGTGGAATGGAGTGTAGAGCAAGGCAAGCATAGGAAATAGTTCAGAAATGAGTTTGAAGGTAAAATAGAGTTTGAGTGAGTCTGAGAGCAAAGGGATATAAAGTTGAAGGAACACACAGGATGAAAGGTCTTGTATATCGGGTAGGCAAGAAAGAGCATGAAAAAGATTTAATAAGGTTATCAAGTGCTTAGCTTTCTGTCTAAAGAAATAAAAATTGTAAAATGTAAATGAACCATTGACATACTAATGTCCTTTGTCATTATAATTTCATTTCTGATGGATGGATATGTTATCAGCAGTGGCCTAGAACCCTCCCCAGTTTAGTTTTTCCTCCTCTGAACTATTTAGTGATCTGGAAACAAAACTTGAGCAAATGCCATAGAAAGTATCCTTGTGATCATTTGCTGTTGTGAAGCATCTTTCTGTAACATGAATAATTTCACCCTCTATCTGTTTGAAGATAAAACATTTAAATGCAAAGTCAGAAATGTGTTTATAATTGTTGTGTGGGAATCCCCAAGAAACTTCCGAAATAGGTGCTGATGATCACCTGGCAACACTATGTGGCTAGTTTTCCTGTTTACTACAGAACAATGGAGAGTCACAGGCTTCTCTTAGTCCTTCTTGTTATTTGCATGTTCAATAAGAGGAATAAAACATGTGCAAGTACTTTGCAAGAGGAACTAAATGCAAAATATTTTATAGACCTTTTAAATGGACAAAGGTCGTGGATTCCATCCCTTCCCCAAAACCCTACCTTAAGAAATATAATGAAAAGAGTTCCCTCTGTTAGCTTGAATGACAGCCTGGGACTTCCCAACAGATACCTAACCCTAGGCATGGGCTCCCTCTGGGTGTCTACTATAGACATATTACCACCAAAGTCTCAAATCTCCAGATGAGGACTGAACATAGTGCTAATGATATCTAAATAGTTTTCGTCATTGTATTTGATAGGAAGTAAAGGGTAATTAAATTCTTTGATGGGTCTGTGCCTCTTGCTATAAGAGGGGTCTTTTTTTCCTCACTAAAATTAAAAGAGACAGAGAGGGCCAGGCATGGTGGCTCACGCCTGTAATCCCAGCACTTTGGGAGGCCAAGGCGGTTGGATCACTTGAGGTCAGGAGTTTGAGACCAGCATGGCCAACATGGTGAAACTCCATCTCTACTAAAAATACAAAAATTAGCCAGGCATGGTGGTGGGGACCTATAATCCCAGCTACTCGGGAGACTGAGGCAGCATAATCACTTGAACCTGGGAGGTGGAGGTTGCAGTGAGCTGAGATTGCACCACTGCACTCCAGCCTGGATGATAGACTGAGACTCCTTCTCAAAAAATAAGATAAGATGAGATAAGATAAGATAAGATAAGATAAGATAAAATAAAATAAAACAGAGTGTCTTTGGGACCAGGGAGAGAAGGGACTTAATTGTTGCACAGCCTAAAAATAATAGAATAAAAGATTGTACCAATGAGGGCAAGATAAAATATATATTTAATATCTACTAAAACATTTCCCCAAACTCCAGTTTGGGAGAGGTACCTGGTGGCACAGATCTATGTAAGATCCCTTCTATTGCAATTTAATATGGAAATATAGGGAGGGAGAGGAAGGATCAGAGTCAGGAAAACCAGGAATGGGTCTATTGCAAGAATTCAGGTAAGAGACAGAGGAGGTCCTTAGCTGGGATACTGGCTTTGAGATAAAGAAGACGTGGAAGATTTGAGAGCCATTTAGGAGCGATGGAGTGGGGTAGGAGCAGAGAAGGAAAACAAGATGGCCGAGTTATTAATGCTTTACAGGTGGGATGATGGGCAGAACATGGAAAGACGGTGTGAGAATGGGAGAGCCCCACAGGCTGATGGTGGCATTCCTGCTCCTGCTCTGAGCTCACCCAGCCCTGTGGCACTCCGACTTCTACTAACTGGTGGAGTCAGACTTCCAGTCTTTTCCAGAGAGAAGTACTGAGCAGCTTAAAGTATTTGAATGGGAGAAGGAGGAGCAAACTACAGCTACTTCAGAGGATGACACTAAACACCTAGTGCACTCTGTATACACTAGAGGTAAGAGAGGTGGTTCATAGAACTTCACATGTGCCCCAAGTTTTCTCCTGGTCCTCTTGGTTAATTCTGTGTTGTCTAATATATCAAGAAAAAATAGTGTAACAGAGTTCCCAATCTCAAACTAAACCCTTCGATTTATTTTTTTGAAACACTGAAGCAAAGAACCTGGAAAAATTGTTATTTAGAAGTTGCAAGCTGTTGTTTTGACTCCCTAGAAGTTCTTTCATTTTTCAGGGCCAACTGCTGTTTTATGGAGGAGAGCCACCAGAATGGGATCTTTAGTAACACAAATGCAGAACAAGTATTAATTCAATGCTCTTCATGATAATAAAATTGACTGCCCACGTGAGTGCACATGTTTATTATGATATGGTAATACCCTTAGCCTTGTGGTGGACGAGGAACCCCAAATCTGAGCCCTGTGACTTAAGGGTCCAGAATCCTAGCTCTCCTCTGGCTACGCCTCTTCCTATGGGGCAGTGACTCTCTAGGCCAAGTTAGAGCACACACTCCTTCCCCCTTCAAGACTAAGCTCCAGGCAGGCAGATTTATCTTTTAGGTACAATAGGTGGAGTGCCAAGGGTCCTTATTACTGTTAGGGGCCACAAAAATGTTAAAATTTCTTTTAAAATAAAACAAAAAATGAACTTTTAGGTTGAAAACATATCTGACATCATATTAATATATTTATTTCTATACCAGCACAGTTGTAAGACATAACTTGTGATTTATTTTATGGAAAAGGGGAGCCCACAAATACAAAGGCACCTAGAGTTCATTAAAGACACAAAGTGGCTATCCCTCTAGGGAGCTATGTCCAAGTGACCAAAGCCTACTTCTGGGCCTGTGAGGGCCTTTTCCCCAGGTGTCTTCTTTTAAGAGCAGACAGCACACAGGTATGAGTACCCCAAAGCACACCAGTGACTATGGCTGATCTTGTACAGTCTGTGACTGGAGTGTGGGTGTATGGGCTAGTGTGTTCCTGTGTCTATGTGTGAGGCTTCTTGTAATAGGAGATGGCATTAGGGGTGGAATGAAAAGGAGTGTAGACAAGGATTGGGGCTAGTTCTCTTCACAATATTGTATTCTGGTACAGACTATATAGACAGCATTACTTGAACAAACTGTGAGAACAGACATTGCAAATGCTTTAAATGAATGTGGGATGTGTCACTGATCTTCACTGTTATTATTGTTATTATTATTATTATTATTGAGATGGAATCTCACTCTGTCACCCAGGCTGGAGTGCAATGGTGTGGTCTCGGCTCACTGCAACCTCCACCTCCCAGGTTCAAGCGATTCTCCTGCCTCAGTCTCCCGAGTAGCTGGGACTACAGGCATGCTCCACCACACCCAGCTATTTTTTTTGTATTTTTAGTAGAGACGGAGTTTCACTATGTTGGCCAGGCTGGTCTCAAATTCCTCACCTCGTGATCCACCCGCCTCAGCCTCCCAAAGTGCTGGGATTACAGGCATGAGCACCCAGCCTGATCTTTTGCACCCAGTGATCAGAAGCACCCAGCCTGATCTTTCACTATTATTAACATTAAGAAGATAACATTGTACACTAAGCCCATCAAAGAGACACAAGTGCAGGCTAATAACAATTTTCTATAAATAATTTAATGTTGATTTTTATCTAACAGCTGTTGTTAATTTTCTTGTGGAGAAGGAACTGTCTTTAGAAAAATATCTCAAAAAGCCACTGAAGTAGAAAGTTCATCATGCTGAAGATGGAACGTGAGAAGACAGAAAGTTGTGGGTCCTTAGTGGCATCACTGAGTCACTGGACCACTCTTGGAACCACCCTATGTCTTAGTTTTTAAATCTCTTTACTGTCTAAGACGTTTTTAGTGGAACTATTTATCTCTGGCATCCAATAAGACCTTGCAGGATTTGTGGTTTTATCTATGTGTTTATTTTGTTTATTGTCTGCTCCACCCTACTTGATTGTGATCACCGAGACATCAATGACTATGCATCTTTTGTTCACCTAGGAATATCCAGTGCCTACCACGCAGAGTGTGCTGCATTTACATCCTCACTTGATATCTGTTGTAGCAAAGAGTGAAAGAGAGAAGGAATAAATGCTTTCTCCCATGATGAGGAGACATGGGGTCTAGACAAGCTGGACCATTATCCCAGGCCTAGCACTCTGCTTTGTTATTTTTTCCAGTACAGCATCACATTCAGTTACAACAGAGTGAAATCTCCTCAGAACATGGCTGATTGTTTCATGATTGCAAAAAGGGCTCGTTAATCCTCCCCTCTCCTGTAAGACTCTTTCAATCTCCTTTTAGATGGCACCTCTTCTTGTCAGTCAACACATGGATCTATTATAGAAATGTCTGGGCTAGCCAAGTTAATCCTTAACTAAACTGGAGTGATGCTGATCATTCAGCCTTAAAAATTGAAAAATCACAGCACTGCTGAAGGAAAAGGCATTTTTCAGATAGAGAGGCATAGGTCTTGGGCCAGGAAGCTTCAGTAAGAAGGCAATAATTCCACAGAAATGCATTAGCTTGGGGAGTCCAACAGCTGTTCTTGCACCGAAGAAATTCAGAGGAGAGCTCTTTGCTTCCTTGCTCATTACAATGGTTAGGAATCAGGCCTTGCCCCAGAATGTTCAGGTTGATGCTTACTGTTTAAGCCTTAAGTTAATCCAGTGAAGCTCCAGGCCTTTTACGGGATTCACAAGAATAAATAGCATTTAAATAAACGTCCTCAAAGGTCAAGTCTTCGACTCAAATCTGAGGGTTAAAAAGAATTGTTCACTCTAATAATTCTGCTAGTTCCCCAACTTCACACAAACCATTTATTTCAGAATGTAAACCTTGAATAATCTTTTCTTACCTGTAGTTTTGTGGTCATTTAGAAAACACAGCAACACTCTATTTTAATTGGAATTAAGTGACAAAAATAAGCCACTTCATGAGTTTTCTAGATAATGGTAAAATGTAAGAATGAAAAGCCACTTCTTTCTCCAAATGGTATTTTACAGTGACTTTTTTTTTTCCTTTTTACTGCATTTTAGAATTCTACTGGAGGCATTTCTCGGAAACTTTCTCTTGCTTGTTAATAAATCATCCCCTTTGAGAATCAGCAGGTGCTTGCAGAAGCCCAGGTGTGAGTAACTGATTTAAGGTGGACCTTGTTCCCCTTTGAGAATCAGCAGGTGATTTCAGGAGTCCAGGTGTGAGTAACTGATTTAAGGTAAACCTTGTGGGTAAACCAATGTTTACCCAGTGCATTCATTCGACAAACATTTGATGAGCACCAAATTAGAGTTCAACTGCAGATAACAAAAACCAGTTGAACTAATTTCATCAGAAAGCTACTTAATAGAGGTAATTAGGTGCTTACAAAATAGAAGGGCTGGAAGCCCAGGATCCGGGCTGACACCCATGTAGTTAGACCCTGGAAACTGCAGAACAGCTAAGTCTGTTCATGACTGTGCTTGTTTGTCAGCAGGAGCATGGCCCTGCCTCGTGATACTGTGTTTTTCAGCTCTCACGTGGGTGAATCTGCTTGGAGAAGTTGGTTCAAGATGTGGCTTGACTCTCAGGGAGTCTGTGTAACTATGCTTAATATTGTTAGCTTTCTGGCCTCCAGCACACAGGGTGGTTTTCTGGAAGAAGGATTTAATGTAGTTAAGTATGCCAACATGTAATATCTGATGTACATTTCTACCCTGCTTGGGATACAAAGTAAATAAAAGTCAGTTTCTGTCCTTAAGGAGTGTACTGTTTAGTAAGAAGACAGACTCCTGAACAAAGATGTATACTTCAGTGATGCCAGCCCAGGATTAGAGGCAGGTATTAAGAAGACCTCTGATAGTGATATTTTGCATCTGGTGCAGGACAGTTCCCCGGGTGGCCTTGGACCAAACCAGTCCTCCCACTTTCTCACTTGCAGTTCTTTTTTTTTTTTTCTTTTTTTCCAATGTTTTTTTTTATTATACTTTAAGTTCTAGGGTACATGTGCATAACGTGCAGGTTTGTTACATATGTATACTTGTGCAATGTTGGTGTGCTTCACCCATCAACTCGTCAGCACCCATCAATTCATCATTTATATCAGGTATAACTCCCCAATGCAATCCCTCCCCCCTCCCCCCTCCCCATGATAAGCCC
>NW_012121932.1:6777797-6794558 GCF_000951035.1 Colobus angolensis palliatus | reverse complement strand
CTCCACCCTGTGAGGTGTGGGGTGTCAGACTGCCCCTAGTGGGGGATGTCTCCCAGTTAGGCTACTCAGGGTCAGGGACCCACTTGAGCAGACAGTCTGTCCCTTCTCAGATCTCAACCTCCGTGTTGGGAGATCCACTGCTCTCTTCAAAGTTGTCAGACAGAGTCGTCCTCACTTGCAGTTCTTAAGAATAACTAGAATGTGCTGGGAATGCAACATCCTGAGATAAGGACTAGGCTCTGTTCCAGTCTCCACTGGAAACAGGATGTCCTTCAACACATTAATCCAGCAGGTCATGTTATCCCTGGAGAAGAAAACCCAGAGACGGCTACTTTCCAGGGTCCTGCATCTGGGGTGCAAGTGAAGCACACACAGATGAGACTCCACCTGCCCTGGGCAGCTTTCCTGAGCCTTGAGAAACCAGCTCACCATGAATCCAAGGTGTCTGCTGTTCCTTGCCACCCCTTCATGGAACTTGTTGTATGTGTGAGTGTTTTCCCTTACTGGAGCAAGTAGTGAAAGTGCAGCCCAAGATGCAGTGGGCTGAAGTAACCAGTGCATAGTGAGCCTGCTTCTCACTGGGATTTGATTAATCATTTGAAAATGCATTATTCTAAGTGCTTAACTTCAAAAGGGAAAATATTCTACTGTGAATGTGGACTCCCTAAAAGAGCAGATTAAGGGAAGGCTGAAAGTGATGACCCCTTTAATTCCTGCTTTCCTAAGGAGACCCTCTGATCCTGTGTGGTCCCTCCATTTCTCCTTTAGGAGGCTGAATGCCATCGTGTCCACTTATTTAGACAAAGGAGATGGGTGGGTTGCTGGGTTGTGGTTAGTCATCAGGCTACTGGCAGAGTAGACTGGCACACGGAAATCCTGAAGCTGAATTCACCGTTACCCTTTGAGTCACTGTTAACCCTCCCACCCCAGACCTCCTCCTACCCTCAGACTGAACCTGGATCCTATTCAAAGATGTTTTCCCCCTCTTTCCACTTACCTTCTGAATTCATTTTGGAGGAATGTACCAAGATCCTTTGAATCCTCCAGGAATGTTGAACTCAGTGAAAAGTGATGTGGTTAAGAAAGCAAATAATATGCTGAAAGATGTTCATTGGAAGTGGCTATGGACATCAAAGAGATTGATGAATCTGCATTTCAAAAAGTCAGCAGGGGGTAACATTTCAGCTTACCTCATATTTCTCCTGCTTCTAATTTGGCTATTTACTGCCCATGAAGTTTCTTCCTTCCCATCAGGGCAGAATACTAATATAGTTAGCCCCAGGAAAGAGATGTCTGGAAATGGTATTGTCTTCTTAAATCAAAGCAGCTGAAAGAAATTTGTCTGTTAACAATGAAATATAGTTACTATCAATGAGCATCTACTGTATTTCAGGCACTGTACTTAAACACTACATGCATTATGCCATTTAATCCTCAATCGTATTGCTGAGCTCGATAATATCATTGATCCTATTGTACAGTTTGGGGAAAGGAAGGTAGAGAGGTTAGGAAAATCCCCCCACTTGGCAACTGCTGGAGCAAGGATTTGAACTCTGTTGACTATATTGGGCACTATATGATGTTTCCTCATTGCCTTTAAACAACACTAGGTTGGGTTAGGGTAGCAGAGGATGTATATAATAACACGCATTGTTTACTGAGAGTAATTTTCCAGAACAAGCAAGAAATGAGAAATACTTCAATAATCTTCTGAAGAACTTCCATGGACAGTTATGGATTGCTAAGAAATTGGCAATAAAGGTAAGGGCCATGGAAGAAGCAGAAATTAGCTGCATAGGCCAGGCACTGTGCCATGTCAGTGGCAGAGACACACCATCACCTTCATCAGAGCCCAAGGTCTGAAGACACTGTAAAGAAGATCTGGCCAGCAAATCCCCTCAACAAGGGGTCGTCCAGACCCTGCTTCTACATCATCAGCAGCAGGGTATGCTCCAGCTCAGCAGACAGCCACTTTTGTTTTCAAGTAACTCTCTAATTGCAAAAAATATACTTTGTATTCATCCAAATCGGTGTCAGGGTAGCATTCACAAGTATTTGTTGTTAGTTGTATCCTCTGACAACATGTAGAATAAATCCAACTCCTTTCCCATATGATAGTTTGTTGGATATTCAAAGTCCTTCCGCACACCCCCAGCTGGTTTCTTAACCATCCTTCATACTGTGTGGATTTGAACCATTCTCCACTGTAGTCTTTCTCCTTTAGGCATATTATAGTGCCAGTTCCTTTTTGTGGAAAGTACTTTGTTAGGTGAAGTATACAAAATTAAATAAGGCGTATTTAGTGTGTTTAAGTATCTCTTAAAGACAATTGTATAAGATTGACTATTGTCAAAAGCCCCCTTAGAAACTCTTCCTAGGTCCTCCTGGGCATGGGTGGGTCATGCCTGTAATCCCCACACTTTGGGAGACCAAGGCAGGAGGATTGTTTGAGGCTAGGAGTTTGAGACCTGCCTGGGTAACATAGTGAGACCCCATCTCTACCAATAAATTAATAAAAAATTAAATTAAAAAACTACACCTAGATATAGACCATTAGAAGAGTTCAGAGTGAAACTATGATGTCCCTACTTTGGATAGTATACCTCCTTTAAGGAGACCTAAGTTTACATTAGCATTTTGAGTTGGATTGAGTCAACTAAGCCTGTAAGTATTTTTCACACTGACAGCTGCTAAGCCACAAACCAAAGGGCAATCACTACAGAGACATGGAATAGGAAAGGATGAGGGTTTTCAAAGCTTTCTCTCCCATTTAGTGATTTGTGTTAGCACTACTTATTCATTCATTAATGTACTTACTTGCTCATCCCACAAACATTTACTGAATACTTAAGTCTGTCTAATTATGCATAACATACTTGGGTGGGCTGAATGTGAAAAAAAATTATCAGACGTTACTTCCTGCCTTTAAGAGACCTATAATTTAGCTAGGGAGGGAAAAAGAAAAATAACTGCAAAACAAAGTAAGCTCTCAAAGCATCACATAATGGAAAAAACACAGAATTGAATCCGGAACCTGGGTTCTAGAAAAGATTATTATTTTTTTTTTAAGCTAGGATCTTGTCTATCACCCAGGTTGGAATGTAAGATCATCACTCTCTGTAGCTTTGACATCCTGGGCTTAAGGCAGTTCTCCTACCTCAGCCTCTGGAGTAGCTAAGACTACAGGCACATACCATCATATCCAGCTAATTTTTGTATTCTTGGTAAAGATGAGGTTTTACCATGTTGCCCAGGCTAGTCTCATACTCCTGGGCTGAAGTGATCTGCCTAACTTGACCTCCCAAAGTGCTCAAATTTCAGGTGTGAGCCACCGTGTCTGACCTAGACAAGAGTATTGTCTAAAGGTAATCACATTAACTCTCTAGATCTCAGTTATCTCATTTAAATAGTGAGACACTTCGACTTTTGGGGTTCTTTCTATTTCTGAGGATCTATGCTTCGAAGTACAAGATAACTGTATGCTTCTTCAGGGCAGGGATCATACTTCATGTACAACTGAATTTCCCATTAAATTTGTTACAGTTTTAACTCATCACTCAATACATATTTATTGAATGGTCTAATAAATTCAGATTAAATTGGCTTCCACTTGGGATGCAAAATGGCACCTCAGGACAATAGGAAAATAGGCCCTGGAATTTATTTCCTTCCTTCTTTTCTTTTCTTTTCCTCTTTTCTCTTTCCTTTTCTTTTCTTTTCTTTTCTTTTCTTTTCTTTCTTTTCTCAGGGTCTCACTCTGCCACCCAGGCTGGACTGCAGTGGTGCCATCATAGCTCACCACATCCTCAACTTTCTGGGTTCAAACATCCTCTCACCTCAGCCCCCCAAGTAGTGGAACCAAAGGTGTGTGCCACCATGCCTAGCTAACTTTTAAATTTTTTGTAGAGACAGGGTCTTACTTAGTTGCCCAAGCTAGTCTTGAACTCCTGTCCTCTAGGAATCCTCCTGCGTCAGCCTCCCAAAGAGCTGGGACTATAGGCATGAGCCACTGTGCCCTGCTGAAATTCTCACCCCAACGATCACTGGGTGATATCATGATGTGATGGTCCAAGGAGAGATATATGCAGTCTTGATGCTCAAGTACAGAGATGACTCATGTATTCTCACATGTGCCATAATTAGTGGGTGAGATCCGAAGTACGAGCTGGCTATATACTGCCTCCTATTCCTCTTCAAGTTTCCTGCTCTCTCCTTTAATTCCAGCTCTGAAAGCCTGTTTTGCTTCATTCTCTTACCAAGGAGTTTGGTGACACAAAATGAAAAGTTTGATGGACAATCTGGAAGTGTCTCACTAAGCAACATAAAAAATACTTACATTCTCACAAAGGTAAGGTAGGCACAATTGTCAGCAAATCTGGTCTAGATAAGGCCAGATTTCTGAGTATGAAACACCCCCCCCCACACACACACACACATGCACGCATGCGCACACACACACAGATGCGCACACAATTTTTACACACTCACCTGCCATACTAGTCTGTACCTAGCTAAGGATCCACGCATAAGAAGGAAGGCTATGATAAAAGTGTGGGCAGAATTTTGGAAGAGAAATGAAAATGTACTGCCCAGAGAAAAGGAAGAACATGCCAGGTGGAGAGAAAGAAAAAAGGCACATGCTGTTTGAAAGATGCGTTTGAAAAAAATTACTTGTGTGTGGAAGGGAGATGATGATTGTTTGAATATTAAGCTGTTGAATTCTAATTCGATATAAGAGAGAGCCACTACAGGATCGTAAGCTACTGTAGTTATTTGTGCCCATTTCCAACGTCCTTATTAAATTGTAAGCTCCTTAAGGTCAGGGGCTGGGTTTTGTAGATTGCACTGAAAAAAATACAGGAAGTAGGAGGACTGGCAAAGAACCAGTCTCATTAATTTTGGTGGTGATGAAAGGGCGCTTTTCTACAACACTTTAACTGATGAGCTATGCGGTTGCTGAGAATGAAGTCTGTTACAAGTGTTAAAGTAGCTACTTAACATTTACAAACTTTTGGTTTTGAAAATAAATTAGACTTTGGGAGTCATGTTTCCCTGGCAAAACTCGACTCCCACCAGAATCCATGTGAGAGACTGAGAAATAAAAGCTCATGAAACTTTGGAAACATTTATGCAAATGGCATTTTGATGAGATAACTGTAAGTAGATCAGGAACACATGGATTAAATCTTCCACTGACTACCCACTGCTTGGGGGAGTAAAGGTCCAGCATTGTTGACATCATGGAGTTTGGGTTTTGCTGAACTCCCTATCTTTGGGAAATCAGTTTGACTGTCATCAGATGTATGCAGCTGTGGGTTTTTCTCAGATCTGCTTTATGGTTTTATGGCTTTCACAGTGAAGCCAAAAGTCTTCCAACAGTCATGGCAAGATGAAGGCCTGGAAATCTTTGAAAGCATGTTCCCAGGCAGACCCATCATGGTCATAGATTTTTATAGTTGGTACCTGCCTAAGGGCCAAAGTTATAAGAAAAACTAATTTGGGAGTTTGTGTTTAGAGATTGCTCTGGGTCACAAACTTTGCTGCAATCTCTTAAACGGAAAACATGACCATTTCTGGTTTTCCTACAAATTTAAACTACAATTCAAATGGAAAACAAAACTCTCAGAAATTTCTGATCTCATGAACACAAGAGACTATTGTAATGCTGTTTTTCATCTCAGAGGAGAAACAATCATGGAAAAGAATGAAGCAGATCTTGGAGACTGAAGAGGTCCTTCTCCAGCCATGCCTCTCTAACACTGGCAGGTTAACAATGACAATCCGAGTCACTGTCATACTTTTGTAGAGAGGTTGGAGGTGAAGCAAAGGCCGAGCAACTTCTAACTTTCATATTTTTAAATTGCAGAGAAACTTCAGTGAAGATAGTACATTTCACATTTAAGAAAGCAATGTTCAATTTGCACACAAAGGATGGCTGCATATATAATATACATTTCTATAAAGTGTGTGCATATAAAATTCAAAAGCTCACACACAAAGCAACCTGATATTTTCAAAAGCAGTAACCCATAAATTCTTATTTATGTTCTCTCTAGACCTATTCATTTTTTCCATGTTTCAAATATGACTGAACCTGACATATGTAAAGTAAGAAAGTCTTTTTTATTTGAGTTCCACATTTTTACTCTTTAATAAATGGATGCAAAGGTTGCTACATACCATGTGGAAGGCAGTTTTGACCACATTGATGAAGACTTTTTATTAATAGGACAAAGAATGTCTAGAAAGTCCATAGGACCACAGGGGAAATCTTAAAACTTGTGGATGCTTAACACTTATTTGCATAAAGTTGATGTTATTTTTGAATATGATGCATATTATTATAATATGCGGCTAGGAGGTAGTAGAGTGAAGTGATCTGATTCGCAGTTTTGTTCCTTCCTAGCCATATTGCCTTTGGGCCAGATAAGCAGCATCTTTCTTCATTTGTGAAATAAGGATATAAAAGTACCTACCTGGGCTGGCATGGTGGCTCACGCCTGTAATCCCAGCACTTTGGAGGCCAAGGAGGGCAGATCACCTGAGGTCAGGAGTTCAAGACCAGCCTGGCCAACGTGGTGAAATCCCGTCTCTACTGAAAATATAAAATTTAGCTGGGTGTGGTGGCTCCCACCTATGGTCCCAGCTACTCAGGAGGCTGAGGCACTTGAATTGCTTGAACCTGGGAGGCAGAGGTTGCAGTGAGTTGAGATCATGCCACTGCATTGCAGCCTGGATGACAGAATGAGACTCTGTCTCAAGAAAAAAAAAAAAAAAAAACTACCTACCTGATGGGTTGCTGTGGTAATTATGTGAGATATATGTTGGAATCTTAGAAACATGCCTCAGCTAATAAATGTTGGCCCTTACTGCCTCTAATATCAATAATCCTGCTGCTGCCACCACTGTGGCAATGGTGACAGCTAGTACTTTGAAAACACATACCACAAAAGCAAAATCTCAGTCACACAGTTTTTTTTCCTATGAAACTTCTCTAATATAAATAGTACATTTCTGAGGAACAGAATGGAAAGCCAATAGCACTGAGAGGACAAAGTGAGAAGAACTTTAAAAAAAAAAAAAACCCTAGTGACATAAACTGTTAGATGGCAGAATCCTTTTCTAATTTTCCCTTAGGACGGATTCACCAGCTAGTTTGGTCAGAAGCTTAGATGCACATGAACGGTCATCTTAGGTTTCACCTTTTATCTCAGCTTCTCTGCAAACAAGCCCAAATTACCCATAGCCCAAACCAAACATACACACACTCATTTATAAGACTCAGTTGTCAGTTATGTTAAGTTCATTTTCCCATGCTGAGCCCTGAAAGCTTCTTGTGAAGCTTCTACTGTATGGATCTTACACCTGCACAGAACTAGAAAAACAATTTTTAGTTGGTTCTTTAGAACAACAGTGAGGAGAAAAACTCTTCAACAACGGAAGCAGATCTCAAGAGCTACAGAACTTTCCCGAGATGGTAAACATGTTACTTGTCTGAGTTAAAAACTTTTTTTTTCTCTGTTTAGGCTACCTGAATTTAGGCAATCCATCATATAGCTCAAGCGTAATGACACACTTAGATAGAATATGGTATCTTTGTATGGTATGACCAGAATGGTAGCAGAATTAACTATAGGATAATAAATGCATTTGATCACTAAAAGTACAAATTTCATGAGCCACTTTGAATGCAGCATTCCCTATGGCCAGGTCCTACACTAAATTCTTTATATGTACTTTCTCCCTGAAGCTTAAAAACAACTCAGTGAGGTTGGTGCTACTATTATTGTCCCCGTTCTACAAGTGAGGCAATTGAGGATTAACAAATTTGGGTGGCTTAAGTCTATCAAGGGAGCTGGATGTTACACTAACAATCACACAGAAAAATATATGATTTTAAACTATATTAACTTTATAGTTAGAGCCAGTAGAGGATGGAAGTGAAGAATCAGGATCTGGCACCTTGCTGCTTATATTTTGAATCAAAGCTCTGCCACTAATTAGCTGTGAACTTGGGCAAATCACTAAGCCTATGCCTCATCTGTAACATGGGATACTGATGGTGCTGTGGTCTGAACGTTTACGTCTGCCCCAAATTCATATGTTGAAATCCTCATTAGCAAGGTGATGGTATTAGAGGTAGGGCATTGAGAGGTGATTCAGTCATGAAAGTGGAGTCCTTATAAATGGGAGTCCTGAAAGGAGCCCCTTGCCCCTTGCACCATGTGGACACATTGAGAAAATGCCCCTTACGAACCAGTAGACAAGCCCTCACCAGAGTCTATCAGTGCGTTTGTCTTAGACTTCTCAGCCATCCAAACAACCAGAAATAAATTTCTGTTATTGATAAACTACCCAGTCTACAGCATTTTGTTATTGTAGTTTGAACGGATTAAGACAAATAGTAACAGTTACTGTGTGGATTAAGTTAGTTAATGTATTTTGAGTGCTTATAAGAATACCCATAACAAGTCCTCGATACATGTTAGCTATTTTTTTTATTCTCTTATATATAAGAAAAAACAGGGATAGAAAGGTCAAAGTAACATATATTATAAATATATCATGTACAGTAAATTATATACTATAGTGTATAGTGATATATAATGTACACTGTATTTATAATACATAATAAAGAACGGTATATACTTTATAAGAGATTGCCTTGGATGAGATTTATTTGTCTTCTACTTAAAAGTTTATAAAATCTCTAAGGATCAGGGAAGGCAGAGAGAGAGAAAGAGACGGAAAATATTTCTATTTTCCATAACACCTCACATTGATTTTCCACCGCTTACTAAGTATAATGTCTGAGTGATGCTGCTAAACTCCCTGAGCTTCAGATTTTCATTTGTAACGTATTTTGATATCCTTTCAGGGTTATTGTGAGGTTCTAATTAAAGAATGTTCAAATAATTTCTCCATAAACTCCATGTAATTATAAAAAAGTGACCATCATTAATGTATACCTAGTAAACAAGTAAATATACAATGCAATGAAGTTGTCTCACTGGACAATTAGGATTCAGTCTTAGTGTTTGGAAAATGACATAGAGCCTGGATGTAGTAGGTTATTACGGGTTTATATATCTCACTCAGAAATTCATTTATGTACTTGATATTTGCCTATGTTCAATCTACTGCTCAAAGCACAGTGAATCACCACAGCAAAATGAAACCTATTCACCCTCTTCAAGGAGTTTATTAGGAAAGCACAGACACATAACCATAACACAGAGTTGAGTGTCACTAACGCTGGGACATGGTGGGCTGAAGCCCAGTTCTATGGACATTTTGGGTGGGGATATGGGCCAGTAGATTACTTCCAGTTGGTAAGAGCAGAAAGCCAGAAAGTCCAAGAACACTGTATGAAGAAGAAAGGTTTTCCTCGGCCCTGAGTAATGATGTGTTGTACCTGTGGCTGCCAGAAGTAAGGCGTGAACAGAGGATGAGTGAGTAGAGTGGGGTGTTCTAGGCAAAATGAACTCTGTGAGCAAAAACATCAAGGTGGGAAAAGTTCAGACTGCTATTTCTCAAAGTATGGTCAGGGGTTTTCCTGATTTGTGAATGATGAACAATTGCATGCTCCATCATGGTTGGGAAGGAGGGATGTGCAAGCTCATGGATTTTCATTTTTATAATGACTAAAAACAAACCATTATCAACTGAGTAAGTGAATGACCAAAGATGGCTAATATTTGGTATATGTACAGCAAAATTTATGTGACTGGAATTTTCATAGATCTGTAACTCCATATCCTACTAAGAAGTCTGAGTAGCAAGATCAAGTTTCTGCTGTCTCTTCACACACACAGATAGTTAAAAGCCCGCTCCCCAAGCATCCAACCAACAATTTTATCCAGAAGCAAACTAGTTATTTATGCATCTTGAATATTATTTTAAGTTGATCCTGGCTTTCAGTTTTTTCTTTCCCATTATTAATTGTTTTAAGATATACTCTTTTTTTTTTTTTAATTCCTGTATAATTGTTGGGCTCACACTATTTTCATAGCTATGAGGCCAGGTATGAAGTTCCTGGTTCTGTAGATCAGGGGTTGGTTAACTATGACCCAAAAGCCAAATCCAGCCAGCAACCTGTTTTTGTAGATAAAATTTTATTGGAACGCAGCTATTTCCATTCATTTATATATGATCTGTGGCTGCTATTGCACTACAATGACAGAATTAAGTAATTCCAACAAAGTTCCAGAAATCTTAACAATTTACTAGTTGCCCTTTTACAGAAAGCATCTTCTAACTGCTGTTCACCATAGTACAAATAACTATTTTCCAAATGGAAATGTGATGGTTAACCTTGGGGAAAATGGTATGTGGTGTTTCTTAAGAGATCAACCAGCGTAGGTTGTGTTAACCTCAAAGCTTAGAGCGACTGACCACTTTTGGAAAGACAGTATTATAAACTCCTCTGTCATCCTGAAAGGGCACAATCAAATTTTTGTTGGTGAAAGAGAAATACACAAAACATGAATGATTACTTGATGAATAATAAGAAAGAGTACTCACCTAAAAAAAGATAAAGTAATCCTTTAACTTTGCAAGGTTTTCCAATTCTTTCAGTATTCTTTATTATATTATTTTGAGTCACTCTCTAAATCTACCTTTTCTTCCAAGAAACTAACTCATCCTGAAGCTCCCCTCACCTTCCTGCTATCCTCCTTCTCCTTTTATTCCTCCTCATCTTCTGTTTTGTCACACATCCATCTCATGGCACTACTCATATACCTTGTAGGATAATAGAATCTCTAGATGTTTTTCAATGGCTTTGAGGATGAACAAACATCTTTGGAGTCAGCGCTCAAGTTTGAGTTTTATCAGCAGAATATTCTGTAATTAATATGATGAACACAGCATAAGCATTGCTCACTTTCAATAGTAAAAACAACTTAAAATCAACAATCTTGTGAATAATCTATCTGATATTTCAGGAAGTTGAATGGCCTCCTCAGGTGCTTGTAAATGGTAGAACTGGCTATTAATGCAGCTTCGGCTGACACCGTGGTTTTCTCCAGGGTTCTCATGTAGGGTCTTCATGTTGTTCCCTTGTGATCTGGTTTTCCTATAGTGAAGTCAATGACTTTTACCCTGAAAAACATGATGGGCCACTGGATTTGGATAGCTAAAAATTCATTTTGTATTTATGCCATTTAACTCTGACAGTTCTGTAGCTGGATTGATTAGACGTCCCAACTAGTTAATAAATTGGGCCTAACCCTTTATGTCAAAATCATTATTAAAAGGTTAAACTCTGTTCACCAAAGTTGTGAAATATTTCAGATCATACTGGGAGGCATTTCTGGTTTATTGGCCATGTCAAATCTCAAGCAAATTGTTTACTTCTCACTTGAATTTTTTATTTAAAAATTTCAATTTCACAACTGGTTCAGATTTCCCAGGAGTATTTGCTTAAAGTAGACTCCATTTAGAAATAACTGATATATTTTCAAATTAAACGAACTAAGATGTAAGAAGAAAAGTTTCAGAATGGACTTAAATTACTCTGTTTTGAAAGAGCATGCTACATCTACTTATACGAAATTCACCGTTAAAAGTAATCCCTGAAGCTTAGAAAGCCAGAATTTACAGTAATAGGGTTAGAAAAAAGTTTTAGAAGATGCCACAGTAAGAAAAAATATGTGGTTCTAATTATTATGCCTTTTTTTTCTCCTGAAATGTGTTTTTCCATGATACTTCAATATTTCTCTTGCAGGTGGTCAGCAATTTTATTACAAATGACAAACCCACTCATACAATGGCAACATTACCAAATTATAAAACAAGTAACTGGAGAAAAAAAAATTAGGCTATGTGTATGCTGCTCATGGGATTTGCAAAACCATCAGTGTATGAGCCACTGTGAACTAAACGTTTGACTACAAAATTAAAGGGAATGAGTGGGTGATTTCTACTTTCCAAGGGCAGCTTCCACCACTAGTTTACAAGCATATGGAAATTGAGAATATTCTTGATTTTGCAGTACAAGGATGATCTTTTCTTAGGATTATGAAAAGGTAGAGGATGCAATCAAAATAGAGTGCAAATTATTAGGGTGAATATGTAAATTATAACCTTGGTTCACGCAGTAATATCCCCTCAAACCCTTTATTTGGTGAAATTAAATCTTGAATACTGTAATTCTGAATTTTCTGAGTTCCAACAAGACTTTTCTGAAGCCTTTGGGGTAACAAATTAATATTTAACACTGTGAGTGACTTTCATCTGTTACTTGGCATGGCTGTTCCTGGAGTTCACAAGTCCATTTCTTTCCTCAGGAGCTTTGCCCAAGTATTCCTGCTAAGATCTATGGTCCTCTCCCTGCTGAAAATTACTCCACTGTGAACTTTGCCCAAGTTCTGTAGATAATAAAGAATGAGGAAGAAGTGAAGGTAGTTGTTCCCTTTGCCAAGCAAGGGGACCTGGTCCCTGTGGTTTTGGCACCAGCTTCAGGCCTACCAGGTAGTGTTCATGAGGATGTAGTATAGAAATTAAGAACTCTGACTACCACTCTTAGACTGTGGGAAGCTAGCTGTACACATATTTCCTTTCAGAGATTCCTTAATTATACAATGAAGGCAAGACACTCCACGTTGTTTACTTGTATGTGCCTTAATCTGCTATTGTTGGTCATGTCCTGGGACACATGTGCAGAGGCTGGACCCCCTAACCCCACAGTCAGGACATATCAGGAGAGAACACTGCCCAGCCTCACAGGGGAAACAGCCATAAACACCCTCTGGGTCCAGCAAATAATATGTAAGCTAATGATGTGGAAGCTAAAGCACATTTCTCTGTGTGTGTGTGTGTGTGTGTGTGTGTGTGTGTGTGTGTGTGTGTTGGGGTGGGGCTCAGAAACCCAAAGAGGAACCACAGCATGCACCAACTCTGATCTCTGAAGAGCACAAGCCCAATCATCAGCATTCCTTTTTCTCAATAATCAGGAAGAGGAGATATCAAGGCCAGACTTTTCATTGAGAGATGATTGCCTGGCTCTGGTGGGGCTGACTACTCACCCATCATCGTCCTGAGAACTCGCTCCTGATCACTGGCGCAGGGACTCTGATGATGCAGAGACATGGCTGTAGAATTGGTTGAGGACCAACCGAACTTTCTGCCAGTTTTAGAATCCCTAAACAGTGGGAAGATGGTTTGGCCATTTCTTAACAAAACTAAACATACTCTTACCACATGAGCCAGCAATCGCAATCACTCTTCTTGATATTTACCCTAAGGAGTTGAGAACTTATGTCCACACAGAAACCTGCCCTTGGATGTTTATAGCAGCTTCAGTTATAATTGCCGAAACTTGGAAGCCACCAAGGTGTCCTTCAGTAGGTGAATGGATACATAAACTTAAGTACATTCAGACAATGGAATATTATTCAGTGCTAAAAGGAAATGAGCTATCAAGCCAAGAAAAAAATGGGGGAAACATAAATGCATATTACTGAATAAAAGAAGCCAATTTGAAAAGACTCCATGCTGTATGATTCCAACTACATGACATTCTAGCAAAGGCAAACTTTTCTAGAGATAATAAAAGGATCATGGGTTGCCAAGGGTGAGAGGAGATAAAGAGAGGAATGAATAGGCAGAGCACATAGGATTTTTGAGAGGAATGAATAGGCAGAGCACATAGGATTTTTGGAGCAATGAAACTACTTTATATGTTACTATAATGATAGATGCATGGCATTAAACATTTGTCCAAACCCATAGGAAGTACAATACCAAGAGTGAACGCTAATGTAAACTGTGAGTTTGGGGTGATATTGATGTATCAATGCAGGCTCATCAGTCGTAACAAATGTGCCACTGTGACGGAGGAGGTTGACAGGTGGGGACGCTGAGCATGTATAGAGGCAGGAAGTATAAGGGAACTCTCTCTGTACTGTCTGTTCGGTTTTGCTGTTAACCCAACAGTGCTCTAAAAAATAGTCTATGTTTTAAAGTTTTTAGTCTTTAAACACAGACTGAGGCAGAACCCCTAGAATGGGTTAGAATCAGTGCTGAGAGGACTGGGAAGGTTCAAGTTTTCAATGGGCCTAGGGAGCCTAAGGGAAATATCCACATAGATAGGGTGGCTTTGCGTGTGGGAACTGCTACCGTTTATCTTCTATTTGTGAATGAGAGTTGTCCAACTCTGGACAGAGACCTAGGGTCCGTCCTCTCAGTGGAGGACATTGAGATGGGAAGTACATTTTCTTGGCTGAAACAAATTTACAAGCAAAGAAAATGGCAGGATAACTTTTTTTGAGATTTTAACTCGTGGTTTGAGCCCATTGTTTTTTTTTTTTCTGATTCCAAATAGGTAACCAGGCATTTTAGATTTCTATACCCCAAAAATTCCTGCAGGGGAGAATGCAGAAGCTGATGAAGTCAGGTCTTACTTGTTTTATCAGCTGCAATTACTTAATTAAACCTAATATGTATCCTGGGCAGGGGGAAGTTAAGGAACAGTATCCAAGACCCAGATGAAAAATGGAATTCTTGATACAGTAAAGGAGGAAAGGTCATGGCGCCTACTCAGTGTCAGCACCTGGGGGCATTAAGCACTGCCTCATGGCAGTACCCTGGGTGCAAGGCAAGGCCCAGAGGGATGACTGCCCGACACGCCTTGGAAGGCTGCACCTTGCCGTATGATTCCTTGGCAGAAATTCCCTTGTTCCATTTATGGGATTGAGGTGGCAAAGCCACTGGTCATGAAGAGCCCCTGCAGGATGGGACAAAGGACACACATTCCTAGTGTCCAGAAAGGAGTATTTAAAACTCTAAGACTTTTGTCAGACCCAATAATAACAGATTGAACTGAATCAGGATTAGATTCACATTTATTTAGAAAAAAATATATACTATTTACAGTGCATCAGTGGTTCTGGTTGCCAATTCTCATTTATAACAACTGCCTATATCATGGACAACCTTTTACAGAATGTTACACAGGCAATTCTTTAGAACGACAGCCCTCAAAGATCTCAATTTTAAATGATCTTTACTACCCGTGCATGACAAATAAGTCCACTGCCGTTAAAACAAACTATTTGCAGCTTTAACGTAGACTGTTTTTCAAGTTTCTATTTTTCCTATCAAAGTTTTAAATTTTAGAGTATTGGTTCAGTCCAATAATAACGATATTAATAGTCATGGTGGTTATACTAATAAGACTGGCTCACAAAACAAAAACAATAGAAGACAATAGAAAAATGTCCTATACAAATGAATTCCAAATAACATATGTAGACTCACTGCCCTCAAAGAGTAGAGAATAACTTCACTCCTTAGGTGTGGGCTGTGCATAGTAACTTCTTTCAAAAGATATAATTTGGAAAGGGGGAAAAAGTAATATTTTGTCCAGAAATCTGATAGACACTATCTCAGTCATGTGTGCAGGTTAATAGTAGTAAGTGACAAACTATTTTGGCAGTGCATGCTTTTAGCATAATGAGCTGAAAATGGCACTTTGCCTCTGTAGCCTTCCTCTTAAAATCCATAAGCCTAGGCTAATTGAGGTAGGAGACCAGCAGGGCTTGTTTTCTGGTCACAACCTTGTGGACCAAAACAGGATCTGGTCCAGACAGGATGAAGAGAAAAAACCAGCAGCAACCAGCAGATGGCAACAAACAGGATCCATAACTGCCCTCATTGCTCACTAGCATAAGGCACTCACACCAGTGCCATGACAGTTTACAAATGCCATGGCAATGACCTGGAAGTTACCACCCCTTTCCGTGGACACAATCCAGAAGTTACAGCCCCTTCCCTAGAAAGTTCTAAATGACCCACCCCTCAATTTGCATTGATCAACCTCTTAATTTGCATGTAATTAAAAATGGGTTTACATGAGTATAAATAGAGTTGCCAAAAGCCCATATGTTGCTGACTCTGGGTGCACTGTCTTTGAGTTGGCCCTACTCTACCAGGAGAAGTACCCTTCAATAGAAGACTGCTATCTAACACCACCAGCTCACTCTTGAATTCTTTACTGGGCAAAGCCAAGAACTCTCCTGGGCTAAGACCTGCCTGTCCTGCACCATAATCATGAGAAAAACATTGGGCAAATCCCAGCTGAGGGACGTTCTACAAAAATCCCTGACCAGTATGCCTCAAAACTGTCATGGAACTCAAAAACAAGGAAGGTCTGAGAAACTGTCACAACCAAGAGGAGCTTAAGGAGACAATAACTAAACGAATGTGGTATCCTGGAACAGAAAAAGAACATTAGGTAAAAACCAAGCAAATCTGAATAAAATAAAAATTTTAGTTGATTATTAACATCGGTTCATTAGTTGTGACAAATCTACATTAATAACAAGTTATTAGTAATAGGAGAAATTGAGTGGAGTGTGGGGTATATGGGAACTTTATTATCTTCTCAGCTTTTCTGTAAATCTAAAACTATCTCAAAATTTTATTTAAAAAAATAGCAGAATTAATCAGAGCAAAATTCACCTGTCAAAATGGACGAAAAATGACTGTTGCCTTTAAAAGAAGAGATAAACGCTGTGTGAAGACAGGCACGCAGGGAGACCATGCGGTTACAGGAAGAGATTGAAGTGATTCGGCTGCAAGCCAAGGGACACTGGAGATTATTGGCCACCACCCAAATCTAGGAAGGGGCAAGGAAAGAATCTACTTCAAGTTCCAGAGGGAACATGGCCCTGCCGACATCTTGGCTTTGAATCTTTAAGACCCTAGAACTGGGAGACAACAGATTTCTAGTTTTAAGCCCTCCCCAACTCCTGCCCT
>NW_012121932.1:6757573-6777727 GCF_000951035.1 Colobus angolensis palliatus | reverse complement strand
CACCTCCCCGCCCCCGCCCGTGGGCTCCTGCATCGCCTAAGCCTCCCCATGGGCGCCGCCCCAGGGCTCTGCCGCGCCTGGTTCCATCAACCACCCAAAGGCTGAGTGCAGGTGCGGGTCTGGGAATTGGCAGGCAGCTCTACCCCTAGCCCCACAAAGGGATCCACTAAGTGAAGCCAGCTGGGTGGGGACTTGGAGCACTTTTATGTCTAGCTGGAGGATTACATATGCACCAGTCAGCATTCTGTATCTAGCTAATCTGGTGGGGACTTGGAGAACGTTTATGTCTAGCTAAAGGATTGTAAGTGCACCAATGGGTGCTCTGTGTCTAGCTCAAGGTTTGTAAATGCACCAATCAGCACCTGTCAAAATGGACCAATCAGCTCTCTGTAAAGTGGACCAATCAGCAGGATGTGGGTGGGTTCAGATAAGGGAATAAAAGCAGGCTGACAGGCAGTAGTGGCAACCCACTCCAGTCACCTTGCAGGCTGTTGAAGCTTTGTACTTTGGCTCTTTGCAATAAATCTTGATGCTGCTCACTCTTTGAGTCCGTACTACGTCTATGAGCTGTAACTCTCACCGTGAAAGTCTACAGCTTCTCTCCTGAGGCCAGCGAGATCACGAACCCATGAACCCACAGGAGAGATGAACAACTCAGGGCAGGGAAACAACTCCAGACGCGCCGCGTGTATGAGCTGTAACAGTCACTGCAAAGGTCTGCAGCTTCACTCTTGTAGCCGGTGAGACCACAAACCCACCAGGAAACTCCGAACGAGTCCGAACATCAGAAGGAGCAAATTGCAGACACACCATCTTTAAGAACTGTAACACTCACTGCGAGGGTGCGCGGCTTCATTCTTGAAGTCAGCCAGACCAAGAACCCACCAATTCCCAACACAAAAGGTCTTTAAACCTAGAAATGAGTGTTCTTTAATTCTGGGTCCCACTGATTTCTCATGCTGCTAATATTCATGGAGGTAGGACCCTGGCCTACCATATCTTAAGTGCCTAGCACAGAACCTTCAGAATAGTCAGCATTCATTAAATAATTATAGAATAAAGATGGAATCCAGAAAGAGAGGACTGCAGTGACTTTTGAATTAGTCCTTCACATTTCTCTAAAAGTTTTAATGGTGACAAGAAAACAAGAACAGATAGCGAAGCCCACACTTGGAAAAAGTGGCCTAGTCAGTATATGTATTAAAACCATGAGATAAGTGGGAGGAAGAGTGATATAAACTTAGGTATTGTAGTTCCAAAAGAGAAAAGCAAAATTTACTTCCACTAGAAGTGAAAATAGCTGATTTATTGATCACTTTCTTTTAAAATGAATACCGTTGGCCCGTGTTACAGTTGACTAAACTAGGGCTTAGAATGTTCGAATAACAACTAGGAAATGGCAGAGCTGGAATATAAGTCCGGATATTTGCTTATTTATTTAACAAATATTTATTGAGGCTCCATTGAGTGCCAGTCAGTGTGCTAAAGTTATTGTAACTCTGAAACGCATGCCCTTTTCTTTATCCCTAATGTCACCAAGCAGAGCAAGTGACGGGAATTGGTATAGCTTAGTTACATAAAACGATATAGGACTGGATATCCATGAAGAGGTAAGACTAAAACCTAATGTTGGCGTTTATTGCAAAATGTAGGAGCAACAATCAAACTGAAATGCAGTAATAATGGGAAAAATTGAAAGGGCTGATAAAGAAGTCTGGTCATTCCAGTTAGGGTCTTATCCAAACCCTGCTGCATTCATCCTTCCCCCTCATCCATCTATCCTTCCCTCTGCATTCAACAATGCACTCAGTGGTGTCTGGGGGCGTATTAAAGATGCTGAGAAGTACTCAAGAATTAAAAATTGTCTATATGGTTTTTAACTTATTTTTCAAGTGTATTTGCTCATAGAAGTCTTCACCTTTTTTACAGATCACAATTTACATTATACTGTTAACTTGTTTTGCAGAACACACTCTGGAAAGTATTCTTCTACCAGTTTGCATAATATGGTTAGATTGTGAGCTTGTGAGAACAGGGCTTGTTGGTGCTTCCAGTGCCTAGCACATGGCCTATGCCTGATCAGTGCTCAGTAACAAGTGAATGAATGAATGTGAGAATTGTGAGCACCTTGGCAGGGCTAATGGATATAAGTGTTTTTTATTTTTGTTTCTTTGTTTGCTTATTTTAAAGGGTAGGGAGCTGTCTCAGAGCCTTTCAAATGACAACAGACAGCTGTTTACATTCCCTAGTGCAAGTAGTCAGGAAGAATTAGATTAACTACTCCTTCTTTGAGAGGTAACTTTTCTCTCAGGCCTCAGAGATAATTCTAGGCACTAAAATAAATAGGAATTTCCCTTTCCCTACCAAAAAATATTAGGAGTTATTTGATTCTTAAAATACTGCTTTTAAAAGTAGCTATCCTAAATGGATTGAATTTGGAAGGTGTTTTGTTTATGTGGTACATGGATCAGTGGCAGTCCGAAAAGCCCATATGAAGGAAGATGAGGATCCCTTATCTGGATGGAATTTAATTAAAAATAAACAAAAAGATGGCTACTATTTTAGGATAGCATAACCTCTTATGGCAATTTAATTTCCTTTCAAGAAAGAAGATGATATAAAACCTTTTCAGATGCCAATGTGGTAAGGCATATTCTACATCACATTGTTATTTCCATGGGTTCCTCCCCTACCCCCAACCTTCTTTTTTTTTTTTTTTTGGTAAAGAAATTTTTTTTTCAACACATGAGTTCCATTAGCTGACTCACTTACATCCTGTCCAGTTATCCCTAAGTAGTTAATTTTGACAACACTAAGAGCTGGAACTCTAAACCAACAATTCCAAAAATAGTTTCTTTGAAAACAAAGATGCAATCACGAATAGATTGGATTGAAAAGTTTCTGGATAATGTCTTATAGGATTCCTTTTAAAAAAAGCAAATGTAATGAGCCAACTCATCATTCCAGAGGTCTCAAGAAGTAAACCAAAAAAAAAAAAAAAAAAATGCATGTATCTCCTTTGCTGTACTTAATGTAAATTCTTAGCATGGAGACTTCATTTTGATTTGTCTTTGTTGTGCATCTTGCCTGTGTCGGTAACAGTGGGCTTACGTGGCAGGCTCCCAGAGGACACTTCTCATTTCATGTCACCATACAAATGATAAGTAACAGCGTTCTTAGGGACGAGATTTTCAATTAGAGGATGTTCTGTATGAATGTGAGAAAAGATACGGATTCTCGATCATTTTAAAGACATTTTGAGGCACCCTCCTTTTGTTCTCTCTGAGCAATAATAGACATTTACCCATTTATGGAGCATTTGCTGTGTGACAGATATCATGCTATGCATCTAACTCATAATATACCATTTACTCTTGATTATAACCTATGAGGTACATAGTATAGTTTCTATTATTTTAAAAATAGTGAAAATAATAGTATGTTTTATAGAAATAGCATTATGGAGGGGTTATTGCCCAAAGTCATGAAGTTAAGGGAGGAAGTGCCAACATTAAACCAAGAAGCGAAACCACCAAATAAGGCTTGGTGCAGTGGCTCATGCCTGTAATCCCAGCATTTTGGGAGGCCAAGGCAGGAGGATCATTGAGGTCAGGAGTTTGAAACTAGTCTGGGCAGCATAGTGAGACTGAGTCTCTATAAAAAAACTAGCTGGGAATGGTGGTGTGTACCTTTTGGGAGACTGAGACAAGAGGATCACTTGAGCCCAGGAGTTTGAGGCTGTGGTGAGATAAGAAGGTGCCATCTCATTCCAGCCTGGGTGACACAGCGAGAGTTTGTCTCTTAAAACAACAAACAAACAAACAAACAAATGAAATAGGGAGTCTCTAACACTATACACAATACTGCTTCTAAGCACATTCCATTTGCAATATTCTTCTGAATGTCATCCCCCAAATCTCTCGTAGAAAGCAAAAGATTCTTCAAAATCAAACCACGCAAAATGAATTAGGTGTCATTTTTTAAAAGGTGCCACTACACTCTGTAAGCCCCCAAAACATGTGCTGCATGCAGAATCACAACAACAAAAAAGTCCCATCTATTTTCTAAAATTAAACTAGGTTCGGTTTAATAACTAGCATATAAGAAATAAAAGGTGAAATGATTTCTTATCTAATTTGTTTTTTCCTCTACAGGTTTCCAGTAATACAATAATAAAACTGCTTTATTTTCCAGTGAAGATGTATGCCATATGAAGTGGAGGAAGTAAAAGGCCACAAAAACAAATTGGGATCACAGTGTGTAGAACTTCGAATGTCAAGTTACATGGTTACACTTAAACTTTACTGCCTAGAAAGGCAGTTAGCAGAAAATATATGTAACAGATCCAATCAAATTCCATAGTTAGAGAGCAAATATGCCTTTCTTACTTAAAATTCTTTTTCCAACATGATCATTTTCTTTATTTGTTACTCTTGGCCTTCTAAAGAGTTACTGAGAAATTAGGCGAGCTCACCTCACTTAATGCAATAGATGTGTTTCTGAAAAATAAGCAATACGTAGGACATTGGCCAATTAAGAACTTTGATGAGGAAGAATTTTCACATCGGAAAGAGTGAAAAAGAAAAATCGTACAAATGTAGTATTTTTTATTTCAAAACAAATCATTTCGATAAGATAAATATTCCTCTCGTAAAGTGAATGTGGAAGAGACTGCTTGCTGGGTGTTCATCAAAATAGAATTAGATGGTCTGTCCCAGACTCCCCTGTTGTTAGTTCTGAAAACAGAAGTAATGGTGCTTCTTCAGGACTGGCTCGTAGAAACCTGCCGTGCTCAGCCCCCACAATCCTTCCCCTTCTGCTGGCTGGAAACATATTGACAATGAAGCCTCACATTTTGGAGAAACCACACTGTTGAGGAGCTCAAGTCCTTGAAGAACCACTTGAAGAGACCCATCTCACTAAAGAAAGTCACACAAGCTAGAAGTAAACTTCATTATATCTATGCATTTAATTTTCATAACAGTCTACCTTAACTGATAAAGCAAAAATTCTTCATTTTCTGGACACCCAGTTTCAAAAGCTCAGTGTCATTTTTTACTTCTCTCTTTTCAAATAATTTAATATAATTTAGTTTAATTGGTGTGTGTGTGTGTGTGTGTGTGAGAGAGACAAGGTCTTGTTCTGTTGCCCAGGCTGGAGTGCAATGGCATGCTCCCAGCTCACTACAGCCTCGACCTCAAGCTCAAGTGTTCCTCCCACCTCAGCCTCCAGAGTAGATGGGACTACAGGCATGGGCCACCACACCTGACTAATTTTTGTCCTTTTTGTAGAGACAACGTTTCACCATGTTGCCCAGGCTGGTCTTGAACTGCTGGGATCAAGCGATCTGCCCGCCTCCACCTCCCAAAGTGTTAGGATTACAGGTGTGAGCCACTACACCCAACCATTTTATTTTTTAAAGTTTTCTTTGCAATATTGCTCACATTGTTTCCTTTCTTTTTATTCTTATTGTCACTCCCAAGTTCAGGCTGAAGTTTTAAAGTATACTTCTCAGTCATTTCTGTGGTTTAAATTTATTTAATCCACTCCATCCTGCATCCTGCCAGCACAGTAACATTGTTTGATGATTTCAAATTGAAATTGAAACTCTCCAAAGCTTTCCTGCTGCAGAAGGGATAAAAATCCAAAATTCTCAGTAGATAATTCACTTTCTGGAGTCAACTTACCTTTCCAAACATTTCTCATTATTCCCTAAGAGAATCCTCCTGACACACTCACTGTTTTTCATATACACTAGACTGTTTCTCAGCCACCTGTTTATCCACACATTTTTCTTCCAGCTAGAATATTATTTTCCCTTTCTCACTTTTGAAACTCTTAGCTATCATTCATGGTTCATCTCAAGCTCAATCTTCTCCACGAAACCTTTAAGCATACCCTCCTGGAAAGTTATCTCCCTCACCTCGCACCCCCCCCCCGCCCCCACCCCGGAGCCTCCTATAGGGCTGATTGTTTATCCTGCTTATTGTATATTTGTAAAACACTCCACTGAGTTATTACTTACGTTTTCCTTGACTGTGAAAACAGGATTCTGTCTTCAAGGTAGGACAATTTTTTCTCTAACACTATGCCTCACACACTTCAGCACAAGCTCTTAGTGGCCTGTGCATTCAACTCCCATGCATAGACACTTCCTCCAGGCAAACCCACAGCCAGCATCCAAATTTTAAAAGGAGTTCTGTCATCAACCCAGAGTTTCTTCTGTCTCAAGAAACCTAGATCCAGAAGCTGAGTCTAGGCCACCTGCCCAGGATACAGTAGTCAATTTAACATATTTTATTGCTCTCAATGTCACAGAGAAAGACCCTGACTGCAGATCTCATTCTTTCTTTCAAAGCCAGTTTGCCCATTCCTCTTCAGAAACCTTTAAGAGTGGTTATTGAGAGTGATGATAAGACTCCATCTGCTTAAGGAGTCCTGCTATCCCAGAATAGTAGATGTAAATACTATTGCTATAGAGTGTTTGTGTTCCCCTCCAATCCATATGTTGAAATTCCAAGCCCCAATGTGTTCGCATTGGGAGGTGGGGCCTTTGGGAGGTAAATAGGTCATGAAGGTGAAGTCTTCATGAATGGGATTAAGTGCCCTATAAAAGAGACCCCAGAGAGCTCTCTCATCCTGTTTCTGCCATGTGAGGACACAGCAAGAAGTTGGTCATCTGCAACCTGAAGAGGCTTCTCCCCAGAGACTGAATCTACTGGAGTCTTAATGTTGGGCTTCCCAGTCTCCAGAATTAGGAGTGTAAATGTTTGTTGTTTAAGCTACCCAGTCTATGGTAGTTTGCTATAGTACCCAAAACTAACTAAGATACATATGTTTGTCATGTACTCAGTTGTTTTCCTAAAATAAGTGAAGTCAGCTCCAAAGATGAATTTTCATCTCTTTTTCTAGAGATGGATGCTATTATGCTTTTCAGTGAACCTTTATTCACAAATAAAAACATACCTCTCACATCCTCAGAGCAAATACTTACACTAACATACATAGATGCTCACAAGCTCATTGTATTTCATGTTTACTATTCATTGATAACATTACCTTCATTATTATCACATAAACCATACCTCCTGTTTATCAAGCACTTATAGCACTTACAGTGTTTTAGTTAATGCTGTGGTACCTGCTATATATAGTCTCTAATTTTATTTTAACTTCCTATAGTAAACAGTATTGGGTACTCACTCAATAGTCATTTTCTAACCTGATTTTTCCTTGCAAACAGAACCCCAAATTTGTTTGGAGAGAAAAATATGTCCAAATCCAAACAACGCATCACCATTTCTTTGAACCATCATACAGATCTAGTCATTTTCTTGCTTTCCTAGCCTCCCTCTAGCCAGAGATACTGAGTAACACAGTTCTGGCTGAGAAGACAAGAGAAGAAATCTGCTAAGCATTTCTGGAAAAAGTTTTGATTTGCTGATGAAAGGGAGCTGACATACTGGTTACCTTCCTTTTCCCTTTCAGCTACCTAGTTGCCATTTTGCAGTGTGAAACAACATCATTAAGGAAAGATCAAAACAATTGCAGATATGTCAACCATCATGCCTTTGAATTCATGCTCACAGTTGTCTACTTCCAGATTCAGATATATTTGAGGTACTCTTTGAGTTAAGGTCATTCTCATTTTGTATCACTTGCAGCTGAACACACTCCCCACTGATTCACCTTGTAAGGTGAATGTCACTTAAAGGAAGAACATATAAGTCAGGGAATGACATATAATAGTAAATGCAGGGTTTTTTTTTTATTTTTCCATTTAGGATATAGATTTATACAACTGCTATGTTCCTGACATTGTACCAATTGCAAGGTACAAATAAGACATAACTCCTAAAAGCATGGGTTACAAAATCTGGGTTCAGCATAGGGTTTCATGATAAAGAAACAAACACAAATTATTTTTTATTTTATTTCATTCTTCACATCTTGTGAATGTAAGAAAAATATCAGAATGATCATTTCAGCTCAGTTTTAGAAGAGTACAATCTCTAAGTAAAAAGAAACTGTAAATGTTTATAAATGTAACTGGAGCATAGTAGAAAATAAAGCCTTGCAAGTGTGTTTAGGTCCTAATCTTGTTAACCAGATTAGTGACACACGGTCTGCCCAAAGTTAATGAAAGCAGTGAAGTTCTTTGACTTCAGTAGATATATACCTGAACCACAGAGATGAACTTGCTTCAAACCTGTGCGATATGTTTTTCTAAGCATTTGTGCCAAGCATGATAGCTCAAATTTCAGTCTCACTTTCAAAGCTCCCCTTTCCTGAATAATAGGCAACCTGTCACATTAATTTTTTTGCAAATTAAAATCAGTTAACTTGAAAAGCTCTTGGCCCCAATGCAGAGAAAATTGCTTGCATAATAATAACTTATTTCCTTTTTTTAAAAGGTGAACTTCTGCCTGAATGCTTCTATAACCTTTTAAGAAAATGGCATTCTCAAATCTCAAGCATATTGGGTTGCAGTTGGCACTTGAAGCTGGGGACATGCAGAGCTGGATAATGTCAGCAACTGTAGGACTGTCAAGAAAAATAGGTAGAAGGGACACTTTTATCATAAGTAGACTTGCAAGACATTCCAACTTTCAGCTGCTCAACCCAGGGTACCAAACACCTCTGACTACCTCAAGTGTGGCCTTGCTGAGTGCTTCCATATTTAGGGGTTATTAGACAGGATTGAAGCAAGTGACCTCTAATGAGGAAGGAATCAAGGCAGGCTCTGAACCTCCTCAGAGGTACTGTAATGAACTGGCCTTGGAAGGTCTTTGATGCTGCGTTTGCATACTGTATATGAGCTTTCCGCTCAGTCATTTCCTCTGCACTTTGGTAGCACAGCATGAAGCCTGCTATTAGAAGAAAGGTTTATTGCTACCTTGCAAACATTTATTGGGTAATATCTAAAACATGGTGTCAAGTTATAGTAATGTGCTGTTCTGGGAAACTTTTTGAGAATTTTAGTGTTTCAGAAAATGATCCTTTGAGAATTCTTCTGTTTCAGAAATGAGAAGTAGTAGATATATGTGTGCATGTGTGTGTGTGTGTGTGTGTGTGTGTGTGTAATATGCTCATGTATCCTCTGATTACTTGCTAGAGATGTACCATTTTTCTTTCAAGGGAAATATCTATTCCTAAGATAGATCATTCTTGAAATTTTCAAAGAGTATGCCTCAGAGAACAAATATACAGATTTGCCATTTGTCTGCAGTCATTATTTGCCTGTGTTTATGCTAGGTCACTGACATGACACACATTTTAATCCCCAAGGGAATTTATTTGGTGGTATTATCTACTCAACTAAGCTGAAGCTTATCTAGTTCACAAGAAAATAGTCAATATGAGCTCCATGCAGACTTATGCTGTTAATGCAGAAGACGGAAAGAGAATGCACCTTTAACTGTTACGATGGAAATGTGTACAATGACACTTAACTATGGTTGTGCAAATTTTCTTTTCCTCCCTCACAGGTATCTGGAAAGTACCTCATATAGCGAGGTGCTCAGAAAATATTTATTTATTAAGTAGATGATGATTAACAGATTAAAATAAGGTGAAAGCTACTATCTATATATGCATTTTTTTCCTGTTTGATGTTCGAAAACTTACAAGTGGGTGGGGAGCTGCCTTTCATAAACAATTTATAAAGCACTGTCCTGGATGAAATTATAAAAGGACGTGGTGTCAAAGAGGACTCAGTGGAGTTGAGGTGAAAAATGTGTAATGAGCAAATCATGGTAACTGCAGTATCCATCCCCTCAAACCTTTATCATGTCTTTGTGTTGAGGACATTTCAAATCTTCTCTTCCAGCTATTTTGAAATATACAACAAATTATCGTTAAGTATAGCCACCCTAGTGTGCTACTGTACACTAGGACTTACTTATTCCTTCTATATAACTGTATTTTTGAACCCCTGAACCAAAATCTCCTCAATTTCCAGCTTAGGCTTCGGTGTCCCTTTTTTTGCATGTTTTCATAGGCCCTATACTTATATTATTTGGGCTCAACACATTGCAAAACTGCAGGGGAGTTTGCTATTACGCACATTATTATTCTCTACTCTGTCACTCTAAGATAGGAGATCGTCTGAAGAGACCATCTTCTAGCACCAAAATATTTAAAGATGATTAAGAATAAGACAAGGGTCTCCTTTTCTACAAAATGACATAATTGAAAGGACTAGATGATTTGCAGCTCCTCTGGAAGAGGATTACTCTTTTGAACTTTAGCTGCATAACTAATATATCAACTGAAGTGCTGTGCCCTGAATTGTGTTCCCCTCAGCTTCACGATCCATATGTTGAAGCCCAACCCCTTAATGTGATGGGATTTGGAGATGGGACTTCGGGGATATTAGTTAGGTTTAGATGAGGTCATGAGAATGGGGCTCTTACGATGAGATGAGTACCTTCATAAAAAGATACAACAGGCATATCTCTTTTCTCTCTTACCTCTCTCCCTCTTTCCCTCTCTCCCTCTCTTCTCCTTCTCTCTCTTCCTCCTTTATGCGAGGACATAACCAGAAGGCAGCCGTGTCTGCAAGCCAGGAAGAAAGCCCTCACCAGAAATCAACTATTATCAGCACCTTGACCTTGAACTTCTATCCTTAGAACAGAGAGAAAATAAATTTCTATTCTTGAAGCCACTCAGCCTGTGGTATTTTGTTATGGCAGTCAAGCTGAATAAGATACATATCTACACTGAACTCGTTAAAAGTAGTTCCTGATTGGCAGAAAGCTTGTATATATAAATGGCTCATTGAAAGTTCCTACTGCATGGATGAGAAATCCCAGATTGAGGTTCTCAAATTTGGAAAAGTAGATCTAAAGGAATTAACTCAACAGTCTCCTAATCTTTCTGCCTTCAGTTTTTTCTCCCTTTGACTATTCTCTGTACACTGCATCCAGAGGTGAAATTTTAACAAGAAAATTCAAATGATATATATTATTTTTCTACTCAAAATCTCCCTATTGCCACCCTATTGTCCTAAAGCGTAAACTGCTATTGCAGCCAATTCACCTGCAATAAGCTGTCTTCCCCCTACACGTTTTGCATAGATTGTTTACTCCTCTTGTGATCCCAGTTCCCTGCTCCTCCCTCTCCTCCACACTTTTGAATAATTAAATTATACTCAGCTTTCAGAATTCAATCAGGATATCCTACTGTCTTTGGTCAGCACCCCCGTGGTTTTCTGAAAGCTGAGAAGATGTCCACTTCTGCAATCCCCGCACACTGTAGACATCCCCTTTAGGTCCCTATGTTGTGAGTGACTGTTTTCTTGTCTGTCTCTGCCACTGTATTATGCACTCTTAGAAGGCAAGGATTACTTCTCTTCATTGTATACGTAGAACTTAACTCAATAACTGGCATGTGCATGCACCCGAGTTTTCACTGAGAAAATAATTGCATGAGTCACTTGCTTTCCAGGTCTTTCTGACTGCTATGACGGTGATGACTTGTAGTCACAGCCTGAAATTGGTTTCTGCACCTGAGGATTGTATCTCTCTAGTTTGCATGACCCCTAGATTTCAATCCCTCTTTATTCTCTCCTGATCCTTGGGTTTCAGTAATTCTCTGGGTTTCAGATATAAGCACAGTGTGAGGAGCTCTTCATTCTTGACATAGAAGTTTCAGGCAGGAAAGAAACAGATTCCTGCAAATATCTGTATTCCCTCTGGCCCTATTCCTCACTCCCAAAACTCAATAACCCTTTTCTTAGGTTTTATTCTCTCTCCCTTTTTACTTCCTCCTTCTCACAATTATATGAATTAACTGCCTAGATGAGTATGAATTTAGACTGAATATATATTTAGGTGACATAAAAGATCTCTTTCAGTGTTCCTTAATCTTACCAAATGATGCATACTATACAATTAAAATTTGTGATTTTTTCATTAGCTTTTTCTTTCAGTTTCTGGTAAAGTTTTCCTTTAGTGGTATTTTGGCAAGTAAGACAATCCAGTTATTTTTAAAAGCATATTAGTAGAAACTCACCAGAAGTCAATATACTGGTCCAAGAATAATTAACTGATTGACTTTATTGTTTGTGAAACTTCGTAATGTTCCTTTTGATGTGAAGGCTTATCTTAGGGGGAAATGCACTTTTCAAATAAAAATGATCATATTTAAACAAACTGCTTCTAGTTTCAAATATGGCACTGAAAAACAAAACAAAATAAACACTCAATTTTTATTTAAAATGGTGGGCAATTTTCTTACTTTTTGTTTGGGATCTGATTCAAGAGCCTCAATTCAGCTTATTGTAGAACTAACTAAACTAAAGCTCAAAGGAAAAATTTTAAAAATGATTTTTATAGCAATGACATCATTATATATAATGTTGGCATTTCATATTTTCCAAACAGAAACTTGGAAATAACAGAATACAAGTTAAATAAAACAAATTGAAACTAATCCAATTCTCTGTTTTTCTTTCCTTTTTTTAAAACCAAGCTTTTTATTGCCAGCTTTTACTTTGCATAATAATACATGATGAATTGCCCAAGAAAGACCCAGTGGGTACATTTCTCTTAGAAATAAGCCTCTCTGTGCAACAGGAGGCCAAGTTCTAGGGCAACATACTTACACAATCATGTAAGATTTTCCTTATTGCTAACAATTGACCAACCTGGGCATTTGTCAAATATGTAAACACATGGAGGTCACTGGTCACCAGAGGATTGAAAACACAAATCACTCTATTCATATCCATCCCTACTTCTAGAAAAGCAATACCAACTTAAAGCATATATCCTACTGGCAATAGGACTAGCAAAATTATCTTGGTATACCAGAGCTACATATTATACATTTTGCTACTTATGGATTTAATTACTCTGAATCATACACATGGCTACAACTGTAAACTTTATAATATTTTGCTGGCATACCTTCCAAAAGAGTTTTGAAAAGCTATGAATTTACTTCTATATATGTATTTGACATGTAAAGTGTTTCATTGTAATTTGAAATAGTAGTCAAAGATATAATTTTCATTATAAATATTACTATTTTATAATAATTTTATAAAATTTATCACAAAAACTGAAACACTTTTATAAATAGATATCAAATAGAAAAAGAAAAATATTATTGAAAATGTATATCTTGATAGATGTATGGGATTTCCTTTCCACAATTATTCACTAATGAATGAATGAATATGACTTATTGCAAGAAGGAAGCAGGGTTAAGTGGAAATTAAAAACCAAGAAAAGGCATTAGGCTACTACCTAGCATGGAGCTTATCAACATTATTAATGATTTTTGTTAAGAGCATTATTTACAGGATAATTAATCATTTATTTTTAAGTTTCACCAAATAAATAAACAGTATTAATAAACATACAGTAGTGATAAATTAGGAGATCAAAAATTGATAAATGAGAGCAATTTGGGGAAAAATTATTGAAAATGTTTTCTGGGCCTAAATAAATAATTAGAAAAAATAAAATGTTAGCTAACCCCAATATATATTTCTTTTATCTAAAAACACAATATTGATTTATAAGAAATAATAATAAAACTTTTAATCTCTTTCTTCTTAAAATCATGTGACATATACAACTGAGATATAGACTGAGATACAAGGTAATTGAGAATATTCATCAAGCTCTTTTTTATTGGATATGGAAAAAATAAAAAGATGGTGTGTTTTGCAGTAGAGTGAAATTTTCCAGCATGCTTTTTAATAAACTTTGAGTATTCTAATCATTAGATAGATAGCTATATAGATAGATAGACAGGCTGGGTGCAGTGGCTCATGCCTGTAATCCCAGCACTTTAGGAGGTTAAGGCAGATGGGTCACTTGAGGTCAGGAGTTCAAGACCAGCCTGGCCAACATAGTGAAACCCCACCTTGTGTCTACGAATAATACAAAAAATAGCCAGGTGTGGTGCTGAGTGCCTGTAATCCCAGCTACTCGGAGGTTGCAGTGAACTGAGATCATTCCACTGCATTCCAGCCTGGGCAACAGAGCAAGACTCTGTCTCAAAAAAAAAAAAAAAGATAGATAGGTAGAGGAGACACAGAGACTTGCCATGAGTTTACTGCCTGGGTGAAATCAGGCATTGGAAGCTACAGAATTTCTTATTGGTAATATTTGCTTTGCTTACATAGATTTATCCCTCTGGGTGATACATTCTTTAACAATAGTTGTAGTATGAAAAAGGAGATGTTTAAACAAAAGTTTACCTTGAGAAAAGTCAAGATGGCCAACTAGATGCTGCCACGTGGAACAGCTGCTACCAAGGGGCTGAAACAACTGGTGCACTCGTGCACTCCTAACAGATCCTCATCAGGAAGGCACTGAGAGTGGTCAGAGGGAAGATGCAGAAGCTGGACTGAAGGGGAAGAAAACTGGGAACCATGCACGATGCTACTGTGCATCAGCACTCATTCCTGGTCCCCAGTGACTCTGGGGAAATTGATGAGTGGAACCGGCAGGGAGCAACATGCTCTTATCTTGGGCGTCTGGAATCCCTGCAGGAAGAAACCCATTGACCACCACAGACACTCCAGTTGGCAGGCAGAGCTGCTTAGAGAAGTGGTAGGGTCGGCAAGTCAGCTGATGTAGAGACCAGAGGATTTGCTGTGGGAGCATTTGTAGTGGAGCATGGCCCAACCCCTTGGGGTCAACTTGCTCTAGTAGGAGACTTTAACCCTAGCAGAACTGTCAGACCTGAACTCTACTGGGCAGTCTTGCTCATCAGATGGGACTGGTTTGACCTGAGCACCCCTTAGTTCTGACCTCTTTTGGGGCCCCACCTTGGCTGTGTTTGCGTGCAGGAAAGCCTTGGGTGCCCCGGGGCCCACATTATAGCTCCTGAGCTGGTATACTATAGTGTCTGACCAGTGGAGAACTCCAACAGGGTGGCCCCCGTAGCCATGTACCAACCCACCTGCCCCCTCTCACACTGCAGCTTCCCTGGGGGCCACAGCAAATACCCAAATTGCTTTGCCAGTGTATGGGTAGGTTTTACCTTCCTTGCTCCACCAGCTTGTGTGAGTGGATGCACCCTGACCTGCCACTGCTGTGGCAGGAGCACAGTCCATCCCCCTTACCCTGGCAGCTGCCATTGCAATCAGACCCTTGTTTGGCACAGAGCCACACCCCCACCAGTGCCCTGACCTTGCACCAACACTGCCATGGGAGTGAAACTAGGTATGGGACCAGTGGATCCTCCCTGACCCTGACCCTAAGTGACCACCCCTACCTGCAGTACACTGAGAATGCACACAGACCTGTACCCACAAGTTCCTCAATCTTATGCAAATGCCAATACCAGTGTGACTGTGTGCACAGTCACTGGGAGGAACCCCAACCCAGCCCGCTGAGCCATGTTGCTTCCACCACTGTTGTGAACACCCACATGGAGGCAGGCACCCCCATACCCATTAGCACCTTGCTGTAGCAAACAAGCGTGCCCCTCCCTGCACTGCTGCTGCTGGCATGTGCAAATGAGGACGGATCACACCATCACTACACTATGAAATGCTTTGACTGACACTGCCCACTCGAGTGTAGTGACTAGCAGTCTGGGAGCACCTCTGACAACTCAGCACAGTGGATTCCTAACATCGAGAGGCCAGAAAATGAAAAAGACAGGGCACAATAAAAGTCATTCAGAGTTAGAGCACGCAGTCTAGGAGTCGGGAACTGAGCATTGGCCCCCTAAAATCTTTCAGAAACTAAGCCATTTGGATGAATTCACCTTATACCATAATCAAACCCTCAAGGTCATCGAATAGGATAACAGAAAAAAATTCAAAGGTTAGCAACTTCAAAGACTGAAGGAACATCATCCCATAAAGATGAGAAAGGACCAGTGCAAGAACTCTGACAACTCAAAAAGCCAGAGTGCCTTCATTCCTCCAAATGACCACACCATCTCTTCAGCAAGGGTCTAAACTGTGCTGAAGTGACTGAAATGACCAAAATAGAATTCAGAATATGGATAGGAACAAAAATCATTGAGATGCAGGAGTACATTGAAACCCAACCCAAGGAAGCTAAAAATCACAATCAAATGATGCAGGAGCTAACAAAGTAGCCAGTATAGAAAAGAATGTAACCAACCTGGTAGTGCTAAAAAACCCATGGCAAGAATTTCATAATACAATCACAAGTATTAGTAGCAGAATAGACTAAGTAGAGGAAAGAATCTCAGAGGCTGAGAACTGTCTTTCTAAAATATGACAGTCAGACAAAAATAGAGAAATAAAGAATAAAAGGGAATGAACAAAACCTCTGAGAAATAAGAGATTATGTAAAGAAACCAAAAATGTGACTCATTTGTGTCACTGAAAGAGATAAGGAGAGAATAAGCAACTTGGAAAACATATTTCAGGATATCATCCATGAGAACTTCAACAACCTAGCTAGAGAGGCCAACATTAAAATTCAGGAAATGCAGAGAACTCCAAAGCTGCTTCACAAGAAGATGATCCCAAGATACATAATCATCAGATTCTCCAAGATCAAAATGAAAGAAAAAATATGAAAGGCAGCTAGACAGAAGGGGCAGCTCATCTACAAAGGGAAGCTCATCAGACTAACAGCAGACCTCTCAGCAGAAACTTTACAAGTCAGAAGAGATTGGGGGAAATATTCAACATTTTTAAAGAAGAAAAAAACAAGCCAGAATTTCATATCTAGTCAAACTAAGATTCATAAGCAAAGGAGAAATAAGTTCCTTTTCAGACAAGCAAATGCTGCGGGAATTTGTTACCACCAGACCTGCCTTTCAAGAGCTTCTGAAGGTAGCACTAAATATGGAAAGGAAAGATTGTTACTAGCCACTACAAAAACGCAATTAAGTACACAGACCAGTGACACTATAAAGCAACCACATAAACAAGTCTGCATAATAACCAGTTAACATGATGATGACAGGATCAAATCCATACATACCAATACTAACCTTGAATGTAAACAAGCTAAAAGCCCCAGTTAAAGGGCACAGAGTGGCAAACTGGTGCACAAAGAGGTGGTAACATTCCTACTGAAATTATTCTAAAAAAAACTGAGGAGAAGTAATTCTTCCCTAACTCATTCTGTGAGGTCAGCATCTCCCTGATACCAAAACCTAGCAATGACACAGAAAGAAAAACGAAACCTTCAAGCCAATATCTTTTATGAACATTGATGCAAAAATCCTCTACAAAAATTTGACAAACTGAATCTAGCAGCACATGAAAAAAAATATCCACCATGATTAAGTAGGGTTTATCCCTGGAATACAAGGTTGGTTCAACCTACACAAATCAATAAATGTGATTCATCACATAAACATAACTAAAAACAGAAACCACATGATTATCTCAATAGATGTACAAAAGGCCTTCAATAAAATTCAACACTTCTTCATGTTAAAACCTCTCAACAAACTACGTATTAAAGAAACACACCTCAAAATAATAAGAGCCATCTATGACAAATCCATAGCCAACATCATACTAAATGGGCAAAACCTGGAAGCACTCCCTTTGAAAACAGGCACAAGACAAGGATGCCCTGTCTCACCACTCCTACTCAATACAGTATTGTTAGTTCTAGCCAGAGCAATCAGGTGAGAGAAAGAAATAGAGGGCATCCAAGTAGGAAGAAAGGAAGTCAAACCATCCCTGTTTACAAATGACATGATTCCATATCTAGAAAACCCCGCAGTCTTGGCCCAAAAGCTCCTCCAGATGATAAACAACTTTGTCCTGTCTCAGGATCCAAAATCAATGCACAAAAATCACTAGGATTCCTAAACACCAACAAGTCAAGGAGGGAGCCCAATTAGAAAAGCAATCTCATTCAAAATTGCCACACACACTTAAGTAAGATACCTAGGAATACAACTAACTAGAGAAATGAAAGAGCTCTACAAGGAGAACTACAAAACACTGCTGAAAATAAAAAGAAAATCAGAGATGACTCAAACATGGAAAAATATTATATAACCACAGATAGGAAGAATTAGTGTTGTTAAAATGGCCATCCGGCCCAGCACATTTTATAGATTCAATACCAATGACATTCTTCAAAGAACTAGAAAAACCTGTTTTAAAATTCGTACGGAACCAAAAAACAGCCTGAATAGTGAAGGCAATCCTAAGCCAAAAGAGCAAAACTGGAGGCATCACATTATACTACAAAGCTACAGTAATCAAAACAGCATGGTACTGGTACAAAAAGAGGTACACAGACCAATGGAACAGAATAGAGACCCCCAAAACAAGGCCACACATCTACAACCATCTTATCTCCGACAAAGATGACTAAAAAATCAATGGGGGAAAAGACACCCTATTCAATAAATGATGCTGGGATAACTGACTAGCCATATGCAGAAGATTGAAACTGGATCCCTTCCTTTCACCATATGTAAAAATCAACTCAAGATGGATCAGAGACTTAAATGTAAAACCCAAAATTATAAAAACCGTGGAAGACCACCTAGACAAAACCATCTTGGACATAGGAACAGGTAAAGATTTCATGACAGATACTCCAAAAGCAATTGCAACAAAAGCAAAAATTGACAAATAGGACCCAATTAAACTTAAGAGCTTCTACACCATAAAAGAAACCATCAACATAATAAACAGACACCCTACAGAATGAGAGAAAATTTTTGCCAACTATGCATTTGACAGAGGTCTAATATCAAGCATTTATAAGGAACTTAAATATACAAGAGAAAAACAACCCCATTAAAAATTGGGCAAAGGACATAAACAGACACTTTCCAAAAGAAGACATACATGTGGCCAACAAGCACGTGAGAAAAAAAAACACAATATCACTGATCATTAGAGAAATGCAAATCAAAACCACAATGAGATACTCTCTCACACCAGTCAGAATGGCTATTTTAAAAAAGTCAAACAATAACAGGTGCTGACAAGGTTTCCTAGAAAAAGAAATGCTTATAGACTGTTGGTGAGAGTGTAAATTAGTTCAACCACTGTTGGAAACAATTTGGCGATTTCTCAAAGACCTAAAAACAAAACTACCATTTGACCCAGCAATCCCATTACTGGGTATATACCCAAAGGAATATAAATGGTTCTCTCATAAAGACACATGCACACATATGTTCATTGCAGCACTATTCACAGTAGCAAAGACATTAAATCAGTCTGTATGACCATCAATGGTAGAGTAGATGAAGAAAATATGGTACATATACAACATGAAATACTGTGCAGTCATAAAAAGAATGAGATCATGTCCTTTGCAGAAACATGGATGGAGCTCGAGGCCATTATCCTCAGCAAACTAATGCAGGAACAGAAAGTCAAATACCACATGTTCTCCCTTATAAGTGGAAGCTAAATTATGAGAACACATAATGGGGAACACATAAATTATGAGAACACATTATGAACACATAATGGGGAACAACAGACACTGAGGCCTATCGAAGGGTGGAGGGTGGGAAGAGGGAGAAGATCAGGAAAAATAACTGATGGGTACTAGGCTTAATGCCTGGGTGATGAAATAATCTATATAACAACCCCCCATGACACATATCACGTATGTAACAAACCTACACATATACCCCTGGACTTAAAATAAAAGCTAAAAGAAAGAAAACGTTATACTAAATGAAATAAACCAGTCACAAAAGGAAAAATACTGTATGATGTCACACGTATGTGGTACCCAGCGTAATTAATTCACAGAGACAGAAAGTAGAATGGTGGCTGCCAGAGGTTAGGAGAAGGGGTGATGGGGAGTTCTAGTTTAATGGGTAGACAAGTTCCATTTGGAAGATGAAAGAATTTAGAGTGGATGATGGTGATGGCAGCACAACCATGTGAATCTCTTTAATGCCACTGAACTATATACACTTAATAAAGTATTATGCATCTACAAAAATAAAAGGCTGCTACTCTTAAAAAAGTTAAGATTTTTTGTGATGCCACTATGTAACTCTACAAATATTTGAATTCATAATATTTTGAATTCATAATATTTCAACAAAGGCTTAAAAACACCTTTAAATGACTTTTATCTAGACAAAATTATTCCTTCTTTTAACAAAAACATATCCTAATAGCTCATGTTCCTTTTACACTTATATTCAGAATTGCTTATCTTATATCTAGTAGTTTTAATTAAATATATATATATATAT
>NW_012121932.1:6736995-6755185 GCF_000951035.1 Colobus angolensis palliatus | reverse complement strand
GCCATCTTGCTCCGCCCCCCCCATTTTATAAATTTTAAAAAGCCAAAGTGACAGTCTTGAACCTATGTTTAGTGATCAATGTTTCAGTATTTTATCTTACTTCGAAACAACTTGGATATGTCATGATTATCTATTGCCTCATTTAACATAATATGACTTTAAGATTTTAAATTACTGAAAAACAATCTTGAAATGACACATTTATTTATAAGCAACTATCTCATTTACATTTACCCAATTTACTCATTATTGGCAATTATATTTGAATTGCTCATGGAAAACAAAGTTAGCCACTTAAGTTGTTTGTTTATTTATTTTTGAGAAAGCAAAGCCAGGCTAACCCTGCATCAGCCAGTCTTGTCTTAACGAAGGCATTTGGAATACTGGACACAGGTATCCTCCCCAATGTCTTCCTACCCCCAAAGTCACCCTGGGTGCCATGTGCCTATGTGACACCCAGGGTGGCTATGAAGAGCAGGGCATATCTGGGTCCTGTGTTTACATATGAGGTACAGAGCTCAGGGCAGAGGACAGAACTGTGAAGATAATGCCTGGAGGATCTGACCTCTTCCAGTATGACCAGCAGATAGAGCTGGGCCAAAGACAAGGCCATTTTGGGGTTGGCTCTGCCTTGCAGCTGGTGGCCCAGGTACTATGGACATTGATATGTTCCCAGGCCTCATCGTGGCCATCTGTTCATACTCCAGAATCCTGAGGCTCAAAACCAAAGACTCAAGCCCACTGTAAGATAAGTGCAAGGCTTTAGGGGAGCCCAGTAACCAACCCTTACAGCTTTAGCTCAGAAAAATTAAGCAGGTATCAAAAATATCGCAGATGCAACAGTTTTATGACCTTAAAATACCTAGCAGAGAAACCATAAATCTGTCTGACCAATAGACCCAAGCAGAAATATCTAAATTAAATTCTGAGGACATTCTTATTTTATTTTTCCAACAGTTTAAAAACTAGCTTTATTTTTTTAAAGATTATCTCGGATTATATAAAAGGTATCTGAGTTAGTTTTATTTATGTAAATATTTTGTCTCCAAGAAAGATCTTGGGAATATTGTTTATTATCAGAGATCAATTTTATGGAGGCTGTGGACTAAATTTTAGCTCTGAATGTTTCCAAAGTTCATCTGGCTAAATAAAATATCTATTTCTGTTAAAACTGGATCTTGTAAGGAAATACATAGATGAGGATAGAAGAAAATTCAGAAGTCTGTTTAAAATAACCAGCTGAATATCATAAAGCCTTATTTTGGAGATTAATTTTATTTAGGTGACTTTTCATTTCTGTTTCTTAACAGCATTGCGGAGCTCAGGGTGGGGCTCCCATAGCTTTCAAGTGCCCATACTGCACCTATCAAGAGTCAGGTCGTGGTTACAGCTCCAAGATTCCCTTGACTATCGTAGGTAATGACTTTTCTTACACCAAATTGCCATTTACTGTCAGTTTCTGTTAGACTCAAGCAGAAATCTGAGACTTAAAGTTTTAAATATACAAACAAATGAGGAGCATGGAAAGCTGGATTTTGCTTACTGTAGTAATAACCTTTCATTGCAACCACTGTCATTTACTTTTAAAATTACAGCTCTTGCCAGTGACTCATTAGTTACTGTACATCAAGGATCAAGTGTTCGCTCACAGTCAAAAGTGATTCTTGGTATCCCCAAAAGACAAAGAGATCAGGGAGCTCAAGGTAAAAGATAGCAGAGCCTCCGACCTGAGAGGAACCTACTCACAACTCTTGGGGCTCCCTGAGGAAGACAGATGACCCCAAATAGGGGAGTCTGAGATGCTTTTTTGTGTTTCTCAAGGGGTTTCAGTGCTGCTAGAAGGCCTCCCTAGGTATCTTTATGTGATAGCCAGAACACTGATGCTTTGTCTTAGTAATTTGATATCCAGTGACCACCAGATGAAGGAGATAGAGGCTTGAATGAGGAACACATCAATGCTTAAAGAGAACTGGATGGACAATCAAATGTGTCAAAAGGAAGGAGGTGCAGAAGTTAATAAAAATGCAAGTCTTAGAGAAGCCAGTTTGGGGAGATCTTAAAGTTCCCAAAATGCCAATGAAGTTCTAGTTGTCAGGGGTTTGAGAAAAAAGGCATTCAATACACTGAGGAGTTCCCATGAGTAGAAACAAAATTCAACAGAAAGAAATAGAGTGGCTTTAAAAATATATAGCTTGAATTATCAGTTCCTATCGTGCTGACTTTTTATCACAGACCTTTTTTAAAAAAAAATCATCTCAAATCTCTCATTATCAGATTTCAGTGAGACAAAGAGAAAGTAGTCCTGGCTTAAACTTTGTTTTTCAAGCTAAGTGTGTCTACCAGTTGACTCAGAACCAAAACCAATAATCCTTTTTTGGTTAACCAAAATTGCATGAGATGTCTCCAAAGAGGTGCAAAGACACAGTCTTCTTAGAATCAAACAGTCTCCAAAGACATCTAAAAGCAAGAAAGATTTAGACAATGCCTTGAGAGCTGGCAACAGTCTGTATTTTAACTTTTTATGAGGGTCCCCCACAACGTTTTGCTTGGCTGTCTGCACATGCGGGCTTGACAATCTGCATGTCTCTGACAGGTGGCAAGCTGAGCCAAGTTAAACAGGAAAACGATAGCAGTCCATGGAGGAAAAAGGATCAATAACAAATGGGTACCCACAAATCTACACAAGAGTCTCAATCCAAGGAAATAATATGCTTTTGCCAAACTGAATTTGAAAAGGAAGAAATAAAGACAAATTTTTACCTTTTATTCTTGACAAGGCACTGCAGGTAGAGGGCTGGGAAGACTGACTTTGGTAAAAAATTTTAACCTTTTGTTGTTGACTTTTTGTCAGTTGTCCCAGGACTTTATCTGTAGGCTCTGGAATGCATCAGGTGTTTCAGTCATCCCATTCTTGTCACCAGAACTGTAGAGATTGAAAAGGGGTGATACCTTTTCTCCGCATTATAAAATGAGGTACAGAAGTTAATATAAGTGCAAGTCTTAGGCCAGTTTAGGGAGATCTTAAACTTCCCAAACTGCCAGTTTGGGAAGTTAAACAGTTAAAAAGATAACAAAAGACAGTTAAAAAGATAAAAGCATAACAAATGTATTTAGGTGTATACTGCATGAAAGTCATATAAATAAATATGAAAAACTCAAGAAAAGGGCCAGATGGTTAATGCTTAAATACCCTCTTCACTGAGGAGAGGAAAATAAGGGCAGATGTAAATAAATGGGCAAGAAGACCTAACAGGTTTGTAAGTGATTCCCTTGATGCTGAATGCTTGCAAAGGACAAACAATAGCTTGTGGACAAATTATGGAAAGGGCAAGAATAGAACTGCATTATGAGCAAAGGTTGTCATATTATGCAGATACGATTCCCTAGCTTATCTTTTGGAACTGCCCTCAGAAGAATAGATGAAAAATCTGTCTGGTTGTGATGATGACTCCCAGTCTCTTCTCTTCTCTGGTAGTTAATCTTTCTTGGATATTTAATGAGATTTTTAGAGAGGGGATTTTAAGACAATTGCATTTCTTTAGAAGTTTTCTCTGTCTGACAAAGGAACTTCTAGAGACAGCCCCTCCTGCTGCTCTGGAAAAGAAAAAAGATCAGAGAGATAGGAAGACTTCGAGGCTGTTTGTTTAATTTAGCATGTCAAAGCCCCATATTTGGAGGCTTCATTTTCTGAGCCTCAACCCCACTTCTATCATTTACACAATGTAGTCAATATTTTCCTGTTTAGCTTCCAGGCTTATGGGAGACAAAATGAAGCCTAGAGACTACAAAGCGTTTTGTGACACATAGAACAAGAACCAATGATAGAAATTGTCCAATCCAATACTAATTTACTGATAAGAAAGCAGTGAATCAGGAGAATTAAGTGAATGAACTAAAATCAAATGATAAACTAAAGTATAAAGATACTGAGGTCTTCCAATTTCTAGTTCAATAATTTTCAATCTATGCAAATCTGGCTTTCTACAGTGGAAAATATTGCTATTAATTTTATTACAAATATTGCCTTTATCATCCATTCTTGATATAATAGGTTGGTGCAAAAGTAATTTTGGGTTTTGCCATTACTTTTAATGGCAAAAATCGCATTTTAGTAATCGAAATTACTTTTGTGCCAACCTAATATAACTGACTCAGAGAGACAATGGATGGCAAACATCAGTTATATATGGTAGATTACAGTTTTTCATTTGATATTAATCTAGCTAATGATGAAGTTCAGGACATGACCACCCAAAACATTCTGCTTTAGCGTAAGGATTATTCTGAGCTGATTACTTTGGCAAACAGCCAGCACAGGAAAATCTCTGAAGACAAGAGTAAAATATTCCCCTTTTAAGAAGAAATTTACATTTAAAAAGAAAATCTTCATTTGTAAGGGTGTCTCCTTGTCTTCACCAGGAAGAGAGACATAACTTTAAATCTCCATCTATGACTCTTATCAATGGAGAAGGCACAAACTTCATCTGCATAACAAAATTCACCCTTGTTTAAGATGCTTTTCCTGGCCATCTCATACTCAGGCCTTCCTCATACTCTTGTGTTTTCTTCAGTGGATGGTAGTATGTGAGTCACCTTGATACTGGTGGACTGGGGGAGATCTCTAAATGCCAGTGGTACCTTGACCCCAGCTGGTGTCCAGGCTCTTGACACCATTGTGAGAAGGAACTCAAGGATGAGTTAGAAAATAGTGAAAATGCAAAGATTTATTGCAAAGCAAAAAGTACACATTCAAGAAAGGGGAGTATGGGCATATGCAAGAAGTGTCATGCGCAAGGGGGTTTGGCATTTCTATCTTTGTGGGTTTCTTTAATCAAGGGGTAGAATATTCATGAAAATTCCTGGAAAAAGGTAGAAATTTCTCAGAACTGTGGTACCACCCATCTTTACATTCAATATGAGTGTTCTCAGAATTGGCATGTTGCTGGTGGGTATGTGATTGAGTGTGTTCATGAGCATATAAAATAAGGTCCTAGGAGAAACCTAGATCAAATCCAGTGCCATGTTGGGTCCAGTCAGTCTTTGCCAGCTTGGTTCACATCTTATTTTTTAGGGTTTTATCAGTCCTTATCCTCTGGTTATGTGAAACTGCTGTCTGAAATTTTTATTCTTCTGTGACCACCCTGTATTATTCCTGTCTCAACATTTTTTCCAGATCTACTCTTGAGAATTCCTCATTTCTTGGGTATCTCCCATATCTAATCCAATACTAAGAACCATATGAAATGTACATGTTAATAAACTTCTGGTTGCTTTTTCTCTTGTTATTCTGTCTTTTGTTATAGCAATCCATCCCAACTGAGAACTACATAGGGCAGAGAGAAAATACCCCAGGCTTCTACTAATATATTGGACTTTGAGTTTAGATTAAGACTTGATGTTGATTAGTATTAACTAATAGATATAAAAATTTCTTTGATATAGCTTTTAGTTTCTTCTTCTAGATCTCATAAGCCAATATGTGGTTCAATGAGCAGGACTTAGTAACACCTTTCAGAACTGCAGCTTTAATTTAACAAATTAAATTATCAACTTTGGGAGATTCTATATACTGAATGCTCAGGAAATACAAAATGGTATGAATAATATTTAATACCTATTATAAAGTATTATCTCAGATAAGATTAATTTCATTCACTTTCTTAAGCATGCTTTCAAAGGGTTCTTTAGCAGTTAAATGCATGTTAAGTCTAGGGACATGAATAACACAGTCTGTCCTCTCAGAGCTTACAGCCTATGTACATGTTTAGAATCTCTTCGTTTATAGGTCCATTTGAGATTCAGGCATTCCCTGGAAAAAGATGTGCATCCATCTACACAGAATTTTTTCTGTTACTCTACATGGTCCATGGGCCATCCGCCTACCAAAGCCTAGAGGTTCTAGGGATTATAGACCTCTATTCTTTTAGTAGTTCTAAAGAGCAGCTCTACTTTAAGTAGAACAGGTGTTATAATTATTTATATTTCATAGAAGAATAAACTAAAGTTCACAAATGCTAAGCAACTTGCCCTGAGGCATACAGTTGATAAATGTTAAAGCTAGAAGAGAAACCTACTTCTATATCAAAGAATAAACAATTGTAAATGGTTTTATTGATGTCACGATTAAGGTATTATGTCATCTGAAAAATGTAAACTTCTAAAAATATATTTCAGTCTAGACTCCAGTGAATTAATTTCAAGAAGGATCATAATAAAATTTATACTATAATTTCTGTTAGTTTTACCTATGATAGAGAACTAAACTCCAAAATTTAAAATATCTTCAGTGTTTGAGTGTTCTAAATTTTAATTTGGAAGTTTCTTTCAAACTCTCAAACTTTCCAAGTTAATATATACTCTTTGTCAGTTTTATTAGTATTAATAATTAAGACATTATTATGGCATTATACAAATTATATTCTAGGCAGTTTCCAAAGACATTGAGTAATTCTGGTCCCAAATTTATTCAGATTGTTTATTCTAAACTTTATTATGGATTGAAAATAAACAATTTCTTGTTAAATTTGTGCCAAAATTGTTTCATTCTTGTAGGACTTCAGGAAGGATAATGGAATCTTCGAAACTAAAAAAGAGATGTATCAAGTAAAGCACTTTATATTTATTCCAAGAAAACTCTGACAAATGCAGGTTAGTAATGACTTGAAATCTCACCTTTAGATATTTTCTGCATATCTGAATTATTAACAAAGATAGAGCCAGAATGAAAAAGAATGAATAAAATTCAATATTTTCAATCATATTCTTTCATTTGAGAATACATTTTATACTAAATGCATTTAAAATCAGATTTATGGCCTACTTAATTTGTGAAAATAATGTTTAAAAAGTGTAAAGAAATTCTTTCTCCTGGATAGATATGTGAAGAGAAAAATGTCAGATATGGAGTAGCTGTATATTCTAGTCCACAGTACTATTAAGAAGTTGCAAACCACACAATGAGTTAAGGAAAACCATTAAGAATTAGAGATATTTTGAATAAAGAAGTAGTCTCATCAAGTAATAATGAACATACTCCTTATTTGAAAAAAGAGAAATGTTTGTTAATACATCTCTATAAAACTTAGATGTTCCCTTTATGTTCCCTTAGATGTTACCTGCAGGGAAGCCAATGACACTTTGTACTTTTTTTTGTTTTTGCTGATATTTATTTATTTAGGATCTTATGTTCCAGAGCATTCAAGGAGACAAATGGTGTAGTAGACAACTTTTGGGATATTTGCAGTATTCAATACCTCACCCACAAACACACAAACATCTTGCTGACAGAACTGAACCCTTGAAATCATGTTTATTCCATGAGACTGTGTTTCCAGTCACAGCTGATTGAAAGAGGAGTCCCACTAGTTCCGCCCGGTGCTAGACAGTCCTCTGTTTCTTCTTAGAGTTTGGAATTGGGATGAGGAATATTAGGCTCTACTAGTCCTGTGAACTGAAAACATATAAACTCCAGAGCTATAAGATAACAACCTGTACTTTATGCATGTAAAGGCAGAGGAATAAGTGTACAGGGAAATGTGAATGAAACCAAACATGGAGAGATGTAAAATGAGAGAGAGGGAGAGAGAGAGTTTGCCATTGTGATCTCTGAGAAAGTCTGTATTCTTAATAGTAATTTTCTTCCCTGATTGCACCGTCTTGCCAGAAAACCACTCTGTATATGAGGAAGCATTGAATTTTTTCACTCAACAAATATTTCCTAAACGCTTACTATGTCTAAGGCATTGTGCTATGTACAGGGCATAAGCAAATGAACAAGGTAGACATGATATGGAGCTCATAAACTGAAAGACTGAAATTAATGGGGTAATTAGTAGAGGAGGTAAAACATTTGCTGTGGACATAACAATAACATCACCTGATCCAGCCTAGAGATATTGGGAAAGCTTTTCATGAGGTAGTGGTGTTTAGGCTATGACTGATGGATAAAAGTATAGAAATAGCAAGCTTCACCTGTGTGTGAATTAGAACTGAGCCTAGGTCATTTGTCAGCTGTAAATACTAAACACTTCTGTGAAAGAAGCATATTAAACCATTTTGTTTCCACTCATAAATTTTCACAGGTAATTTAGACAGAAGAACAAATAAAGAAAACCAAGAGTGGGAATGTCATTTAAAATAAGAACAGAAAACCAAACACCGCATGTTCTCACTCATAGGTGGGAATTGAACAATGAGATCACCTGGACACAGGAAGGGGAACGTCACACACCAGGGCCTATTGGGTGAGGGCGGAGGGGGGAGGGATAGCATTAGGAGAAATACCTAATGTAAATGATGAGTTAATGGGTGCAGCACACCAACATGGCACATGTATACATATGTAACAGGCCTGCACATTGTGCACATGTACCCTAGGACTTAAAGTATAATATAATAATAATAATAATAATAAAATGAAAGTGAAGAGCAACAGACATATTCCCCACCATCACATCCCAGTGATTCATGATTCTAAGCATCTGTGAACTTCTTCCAAACTCAGAGTTTAAAGTAACATTTCAGGTGTTGAAGACAACCTTTGTAAAAGTAATTTGACCTCAGGAGAGTTATTATCTCTACATTGGAAGAACGAAAATTACAGAAAACTGAAGCTTGCCACATGGGATACAGAGCAAGAATTAGATAGATTTTGTCTTTAGGGGAACTGGCTTCAACTTGATTAATCAGCTAATCAAAGGTCTTGGTTAAGTTTTAGTTTCCTTATCAACTGAAAACAAGGCCTTTCAGAGCACACCATCTGTGTAAACACAGCAGTTACAGGTGAGGGGAGACAGCTTCCTCTCTGGGCAAGAGTCTTTGCTTAATTTCTTTCCTTTTAATTATGGCTCAGCTAAAGGACATGTACGTATAAAATTTTTCTACCTACGTTTTATTTTAACAAAATGAGACTTATAGCTTTAAAATGCTATATGAACGTTAATAATTAGGTAGGTAAGTGTAGTCAGAGAGCATGCCAGGCAGGAATAGCTGAATGAAGGCCCCAAGGCAGGAAAGAATGTAAAATGTTGTATTTGGATACAGGAGCACGTGGAGGAGAAAGGGAAGAGAGACTGGAGAGATAAGCAAGGTTCAAATTATGCAGGATTCTGAGACCATAAAAAGAACATGGAAATTTATCATAAATGTTTTCAGAGATTTGAAGCAGAGAAATGGTATGATCAGGTCTGCATTGTTAAAATAGTGGATTAGGGGATAGATATAGGAATATTTGTTAGAAAATGATAGCACTGGTTTGTATGGCTTGGGTTAGGCTAGTGACGATCGTTAAAATAGATAAAGGAAATACATTTGAAAGCAATATCAGAGGTGGAATTTATTGACTTGATGATTATGTGTCCCAAGAAGGATGAAAATTCAAATAGATGGTCATGTTTGTAGGTCGTCATTTGCTTTGATTAGAAACACAGGAAAGGGGGCAGGTTTGGGTTAAGTTCACTTCTGTTTCTGTTGAGCTTGAAGCTCTTATGAGACATCTAAAAGGAAAAGTCTAAGAAAGAAGATCTGAGTACAATTTTTTTTTATTATTATACTTTAAGTTCTAGCGTACCTGTGGACAACGTGCAGGTTTGTTACATATGTATACATGTGCCATGTTGGTGTGCTGCACCCATTAACTCGTCATTTACATTAGGTATATCTCCTAATGCTATCCCTCCCTGCCCCCACTGTGAGTATAATTTTTAATTTAACATTTGTTAGCATATATCCTCGAGATGTCTTAAGATTGTACAAAGTCGGAAGAGAAGAGGCCTCAAGTTGATCCAAGGTTTAAAGGTACAGTATAGGGAGAAATTAACACAGGAGACTAAAAGCAACAACCAGAGAAAGAGAAGAGAGCACTGGGAGAACTCTGGCTATATGGCCACACATTTCTAAATAATTCCTGGCAACTTAGGAGGAATCTCCAATTTCTCTTCAAATTTCAGGGTAATATATTGCTTATGACAAATCAGCCAGCAGTCAGTCACACAGCTAGCTTTGTGGTGGAATAGTATTAGAATAATTGTTTACTTTCTCTTAATGCAGAACTCTCTCTTCTCTACAGTAATCCAAAGGCCATTGTTTACTGGTTCTACCCAAAGATTTGTCAGAATGTCAAGGAAGGGGTGTAACACTTTGGAAGAATAGAAATGTTAAATGGCAACTGGCAGAGGAGGTAGACTTCCCATTTTACATCTGAGCTAGAGAAATATACCCAGGAAGCTCTGCAGTCTCCCCTCTGTTGCCCAGTGGTAATGCGAGATGACTGAATTATTCACCTTTCCAGCCAAAGTTCAGGACATTGCATTCTTGGAGTCCCCCATCCACTAGAGGGCTCTCACCACACAGGTGATAATTTGGAGGTCCCAGGGCCTGCAACAACGTGTTTCAAAGGCTATCTGTGAAGCTAATGTAATTCTGTACACTTCAGTCATACAATAGAGTTAGTGTTAGAAACACTGACTGAGAAAAAAAAAAATAGATGAAGCAATTATATTTCTCTCTGCTTGGAAGTCTTTTCCCAACTGTATGTAATTTATACAGGTTGGCAACCTACAAAATTATTTCTTAGCAAATTATAGCATGCAATTACATCTTAACTCTGTTTATCTTTATTTCTCTACCCTCTTGTTCCTTCAAATAATTTCATCCTTTCCCCCTTCTTTTTAAAGCTTGCAAAGAGAAAAAAGAAATTAAAGGTAATGCAGAATATGGGAAACTTTCCTCTTTCTTGCCCTTGCCCTACTAGTCTACCCCAAACATGTTTTTCTACAAGTTACTTAACAAATGTAGATATAATATAAAATTATTTTTAGAGTCCAAAATCAGGACTCATGCTATAACAATGGAACACCTGCTTTAAAAGTGAGATATATTATCACATATATTGTGCCCAAATACCTCAAGGATAGGCCAACTATTTCTAAATGCATTGGATTTTGAACCCATCTATTGCAAGTTTTTGAACAACTTTTTTAGTGGCTTTGGGATTCAGACTCAGGTATTGGGCTGGAGGAACTGCAAGAAGCAGCCCTGGAGTTTAGCCTTCTACTGTATCTCAGACCTGAACCTATTGGAATCATGCCATGGTATTCCTGGGTATAGAAGTTCGATTCTGGCAGAATTTTTTTTCTTTGCCCTAAGGGAGGTGCATTCTCCAGGCATAGAGTGCTTTCTTTTAAAACTGAGTTGATTCTTCCTTGGATCTAAAATGTTTAAAATCCCCAACAGATCTCTGGAGGGCATATTTACAGTCAACTCATAGCTTTACTGACCTCCGCCACCACCACGTGCAGAACATTACTGGTAGAAAAAGCCCACCAATAGTCAAGTCATATAGTCTGGACAATCCAAGATCTGTAGGAGCTGTTGTACAACCAAAAGTATGTGGGAGTACAGAATTACTACGCAGTCTCTTTCCTCATTTGTTGGCAATGAAACAGAATCACAGTAATTATATCAGAATGCTCCCTAGTCTCTGGATGAGCTATATATTTCTGTTTGATGAATTTCTCTTTATTTTATCAATGCCAGGTTATTTAGGAATGCTGCTTCTGTGTATGTCATTTCCATACATATTTTATGACACTAAAATGATCAAACAATACAAATAAATTCCACTGATTTGTTTATTAAACTCCTTACAACATGTGGTATTATACTATACTTGACAGCACTTTAAATATGCAGCAAATGTGTTTCATGTACTTTATTTGACCAAAGATCATAATCAGACCTAATTTGTGGATTTTAGTCTGTACATTTTAATTCAATCTATTGATATCACCTTTGATCTGAGATGATTCTACAGTAAACTAGAATATATAAACGGAGGGATCAAATATCTTCACCTAAATACCACTGCTGGAATGCCTCCCAAATGCTTCTTGATTGCCCACAGAAGTATTATTCAAACGTAGTTTGAGGGGCATGATGGAGAAGAGCATTTGCTCTAATTGAAACTGCAAGTGGTTATTCTTTGTTAAGTACAGTACAAATACAAAATGTTAAAAACTGGCAAGAGTATCACCTTTCAACAGTTTCCTTTACCCATTATAGCTTTGCCATTGGGATAATGGGTGTCTAAGGAAGACTTCTCTGTTTTGCCCTATCTGTTTTACTGCTCTTCCTTTTCCCATAAATGAATCACAAGAATTTGGAATTACTGGTAAAGATGAGGATGGATGTTTCCGTTTCTAACTCTGGCCTCACTTCTTCACAGAGTTTTGTTCATTTTCAAGTGAAACTTGTTCTGTAAGACGTGGGCTGTGAAGGGGAGGAACACAGTAGGGAAGGAGAGGGGAAAGTTGGCCAGGAAGAGGAAGGGAGTGGTGAGACACCATCCTAAAAAGCCATTCTACTGGAAGAAAATGCTATAGCCCTAACAGAAAATGAATTATATGTAAACAGAAATGACATCATAAATCATGTCTCTTTTCAGTAACGTCCAAAGCCACAGGGTCTATCCGCCTCTATCTATTCTAAATCAAGCTCACGTTGAGTATTCCACTTGCTTTCTCTGCCAAAGAGTAAGAGAGAATCTGACAATAAATACACACTGATTTGGTCAGTGGAATATATGCTACTATGAAAGTTGAGACAGTTTGAGCAGTAATGAACGCTGAAGTTACGCCATTTATAATTCTTTGTGTTTTTATTAAATATTATGCAGGGGTTCTTGTGTTTATTTCAGTATAATGTTATGGTGAACTACTGACTGAATGTATCTGTTTGCCATGTGGGTTATAGGCATCTGTTGAATATCAGGGAGTGTAATTCAAGTGATCTGCCAAGAGCTCCATCAGAGATGGCCTGTGCATGTTTCTGAGTTGAGAACACCACCTGAAGTATATTGACCTACGGTAGTGCAGTGATACATCTGAGCCAGGAAGCACAGTTACCAGCCCAATTAGTTAAAGTGTCATAAATATGCCACTACATTTCTCATTTATCACAAGTCCAATACAATTTCTTATATTTCACTTTCACGGCTTTGAAATACCAACTCAAACTATCTGTGGACTTGATGCTTTTCATATCTTAGGACCCAAGGGACTGGCTTGAGTTTTGAGTAGAATATAAACTGAAGAAGTAAATGTTCTTATGACAAGTGAATATGCTTTAGTGGGAATGATCTATAATTCAAGACTTTCCTAGACTAGAAAACAATAGTCTGATAGTCTGGAAATTGACATGAGGTCTACATGGAACCAAGTAGTCAGCAGCTATTGTTGTTTCGTTGTTGCTTTTTCACTTCATGAACAGTCCAGAACACTTTTCTAGATACATAATTTAAGAAATCTACATATAATTCATTGATTTCATGTTTTTATAATACTATCAGATAGATGCAACTACTACCCGATCCGGACAGAAAAAATATTGCACTGAGTAGGTGGGCATTTTTGTGCCATCTTTGGAATTGGCCTTATTTTTTGAAAACAAAACAACACAAAACTTTTTTTTAATGTATATGTTTTCTATGTCTCTGATTTGTAGCTGGATGTAAATACAAGTTATGAAATCATATTTTAAAAATGAAATTTAATTTTTATGTGGTTTTCTGCCTGACTGGTTTATTTAAGCATTATGTGGAATCAGATGGTGGGTAGTTTTAAAGTATAGGGGTATTTTAAAATATGTGGCAACTTGGGCTGGGTGTGGCGGTTCACGCCTGTAATCCCAGCCCTTTGGGAGGCCAAGGCAGGAGGATAATGAGGTCAGAAGATGGAGACCATCCTGACTAACACAGAGAAACCCCGTCTCTACTAAAAATAAAAAAAAAAAAAATTAGCTGCACGTGGTGGCAGGTGCCTGTAGTCCCAGCTACTCAGGAGGCTGAGGCAGGAGAATGGCGTGAACCAGGGAGGCTTCCTGGGTTCTTGCAGTGAGCCAAGATTGTGTCACTGCATTCCAGCCTGGATGACAGAGCAAGCCTCTGTCTCAAAAAAAAAAAAAAAAGGGCCATTTGGAATGCAGTTTGCAGTGAGGAAAATCTTTTCTTCACCACGAGTCTCGCTTTCCCTGCCTTGAAGAGTGGCCACGCATTGAGACTTTACAGTTCTTTCCTGACCCTGTAGAGCCTTGTGTTCATTTTGAAGGGAACACTGGGATGCAGAGTCAGACTCTTCATCCGGAGAGGGCAACCCTATACAAAACTGTGAAGGGAACTTCATCTACTCAGACTGCCTTGCTCCCTGACTGTGTGCCTTTTTTGCACAAGCACAACCTGGACAACAGGCTCCTCACGTGCCAATACAGTGTTTTTGTCAAAAAGGAAAGATCATCTAAACATCCATTCCTAGCTAAGGCTAGATCTGTTTCTCTTTTCCCAGGAGAGAAGAAAGGAGAGGGGAGCTGCCTAGAAAAAAGCAATCCATGCAGATCCATACAGACCATGTGCTTTCCTGTACCATAGCTCCTACTGTACTGTGTTGTCTTTTCTCTGATGAACTGTGGCCTCTTCACGTGTAGAGTCCATGACTGAGCCTTTTTTGTATCTTTAGTATCAGCACACGATCAAGATTAAAGTGGGACTCCATTAGTATTTGAATGAATGAATGAATGATGCATAATATTAATTTCAGATAGAAATCTTCTTAGTCCTTCTCAAATGCCTTTAAAAAGGCACTCTCCTATTTTGTGTTCTGCATGCAACCCTCCCTGTCATTCCGGTGTGAGGACTCAGCAGAATCCATATCACTAAGTCACCTATAGCCCACTTAGTTTTCCTCACCCAGGGAAAGAATGTGTCAGGAATGTAAAGAAACTGTTTTCTATTTTGTCCTCACTAAGAACGTGTATCTGAGTTTTCTTTTGGATAGAAAATACAGATCATATATGAGTCTACATGACTGCTAAGAAATTGCTGTGAAGAAAATGGGCTAATTGAGCTTGTATTAGTCCATTCTCATGTTGCTAATAAAGACATACCTCAGACTGGCTAATTTATAAAGGAAGGAGGTTTAATGGACTCACAGTTCCACACAGCTGGGGAGGCCTCATAATCATGGTGAAAGATGGAGGAAGAGCAAAGGGACTTCTTACATGGCAGCAGGCAAGAGAGCATGTGCAGGAGAGCCCACCTTTATAAAACCATCAGATCTCATGAGACTTATTCACTATCACAAGAAGAGCATGGGAAAACCTACCCCATAATTCACTTACTTCCCACCCGGTCCCTCCCATGACACATGGGAATTATGGGAGCTACAATTCAAGATGAGATTTGGGTGCAGCCACAGCTAAACCATATCAGAGCTGATGATGGGTTCTCATGTCTTCATCTTCTACAGCTTGCTACTTGTGTTCCCTCTTTTATTTGACATTTGTTTCTTGTATAGAGCAAGGGTTGGCAAAATATGGCCCTGGGATCGAATTCAGCCTGTTTTTGCCTAAATACAATTTTATTAGAACATGGCCTCTCCCATTTGTTTTCTCACTAGGACCAACAGGGCTGAGTATTTGTGAGAGACACCCCATATGCCTGCAAAGTATAACGTATTTACTTTATGGTCTTTTATATAAAAAGTTTGCCAACTCCTGAAATATAGCAAATACAGTGTCAAGATATTTATATTGCCTTTTTCTTTAATGGGATCAAGGAAGATTTCAAACCATCATGCAATGCTCAGACAGCCCATGATCAAATCCTAGTTTCACCTCTGAGGCAAGTTGCAGTGGCATCTGCGGAAATATCTGCTCAGACTTTCTCCAAGAGAACCTGCCACAGAGGCATAGTTGGCTGACAGCTTTGAATCCAGCACCAGGCTGTTGTCAAGATCACACTTCCCTTGGGATGCTCCCAGCAATGACTGTACATGACAAGACTAATGGTTCCAACACAGCCCTCCCTCCCCAGGACTCTTCCAATGAGCATGTTTGTTTGGGGACTCCCATTGGCTTGTGTAAAGCTATGCCAACTGTGCTGTGTTCTGAGGCTCTTTCTACTCATCCTTCCTTCCCTCTCTCCTTTTACAGTGTCCCACCCACAGCATGGTCTGAAGATTCTCCCTGATGACTCCTGCTCCCTTTCTTTTAGTTTTCACAGGTATTTATTCGATAAATCTCTTGCACTTCTAAACCTGTTTCAGATTCTTCTCCTCACGAGACCTAAACTGACACATTATTTAACTCCTCTGGGCTTTAATTTCCTCATTTATAAAAGGATGCTAAAGATGATAACTATATCATAGAATTTCTGTAAGGATGAAGTAAGTATGGTAGACAACATTTTTGGCATTGTTTTGGTACAGTTCTTGGCATCCATCCACTTATACCCTTTACTGCCATGGCCTTTGGGATGACCCCCAGCCAGTTCCTGCCTTTTGAGCCTCCTTCCTGCCTCTTCTTCTCCACATTATGACTGTTCACTGAACCTTGTGCCCATGGGCATGTTTTCTTCTCCTTTAAGCTTCTTTAAAAATTAACAAAAGGCCTTTTCAGTGAGTGATTACAGCAACAGCATACTGAAAGAACTGACATGCATGAAATAGTTTCTTACTTATATAGCATGCACTTCCATTAAAGTAGTCTCAAATAATTATCTGTCTAAATGAATGATAAAATGGAATTTAAAGGGACTTCTCATCCCACTCACCATTATTAATATTATTATTTTTTCTTTCTAAAACATAGAAATCACTGCATAGAGGGCAAAGTAATTTAGGACCAAAAATGCAGTCCTGTCCTGGAGCTCCTGAAAATAGATTGGATGAGAAATTTCCTGAGACCCAACAGAGACGCTTCTGAGCCTATCATGAATGTCTTTCAGCTTGTCATTTCAAAGCAGTAAAACTCTATGCCCCCTTTAGAGCTAACCGCAGCAAACACTGCTTGAAGTCTTGCCAAAAAGTGATTGAGTAACTTAAGCAAGTGAAGAGACAGTTTGCTTCTCTCACACTGGGACAATGTACATCTGGTCTGAGGTGGCGGAAGCAATGCTGTTCTAGGAGTTTTGCTTCCACCTTTCCCTCTCTGACCCCAAGGATGAAAGATTCTTCTTGGTTTGTGCCTTGCCATCCTACATTTTGCCTAAGGCTACTCAGCAACAAAGTTGGGGCGATGACATTGCTGATGGTTGGTCAAAAGTTTGAAAAATAGTGAATTACAGGTTAAAAGAAGTCACCAAAATCCCCTTAGGACATTTGTTGCAGAAGTACTTACGATTTACTGGCAAATATTATGGTTAAACTTAAAGCATAGGACAAACATACATAATATATATATAGAGAGAGAAATGTTAAAATGAAATATATTCTATGTTTCTAGTTGACCTCCAAGCAAAAATTGAAATGGTTTGAATTACAAATTTGTGTTTCCCTTTAACAGATCAGCAATTGATGGTGAACAAGCTCTCCCCCTTGGTAAAGTGATTACTGGGCATTGGCTTGTCAACACTACTTATTGCATGAGTTCAAAACTCAAAAGCTCTATTAAAGTTCCAATTAAAAATATATTGTCTATTGTCTATCTTTACTTCCCCCCACCTCCCCTCAGCCTTTATTGGCAATTTGCATATATATTTTAGAGAAATATATATTCTTACTCTTTGCCCATTTTAAAATCAGGTTGTTAGTTTCTTTCTTGTTGGGTTTTAGGGGTTCTTTACATATTATAGATGCCAGCCTGTGCTCAAACATACAATTTTCTGCCATTCCATGACTTGTTTTTTCACTCTGTTGATAGTATCTTTCAATGCACAAAAGTTTTCAAGAGTAATTCAATTGCCATTCTTTTTTGTTTCCTTTGTTTTTGGTGTCATATTCAAGAAATCAACTGGTAAAGTAATGTCATAAAATTTCCTCCCAATATTTTCTTCTAGGAGTCTTATAAGTTTTGCTTTTATATTTGTCTTTAATCCATTTTGAGTTCATTCTTATGTATGGTATAAGGTAAAGGTTCAACTTTATTCTTTTGCAAGTGGATATATTGTTTTTCAAACACCATTTGTTGAAACTGCCATTTTTTCCCCATTAAGCAGTCTTAGCATCCTTCTCAAAAATCATTTGAGCATATATTTCTGGACTCTCTGCTTTATTTCACTGGTCTATATGTCTGTCTTTATGCCATAAAATATACATAACAGGACATATTTTACCAGTATCACACTATTTTGATTAATGTAGGTTTGTAGTAAGTTAGAAAATCGGGAAGCATAGGCCGGGTGCAGTGGCTCACGCCTGTAATC